>NC_071107.1:1635000-1670000 GCF_024256425.1 Clarias gariepinus
ACCTTTAATACCCCTCATTAATGAAAAGCTCAAGCGCGTTTTATTCTAGAAGAAATTTCCATAAAGAACAATGATTCATTTTTATGTAAATTTAGGCTCAGAGACTCCACATGGCCTTAAAACTTCCAGCAATGCGATTAGCATCTGCAAATGATACGAGCGCCGTAAAAACCTGCTGATTCCTCGTGAGCAAGGAAGATGAAAAAAATAATAAAATAAAAGATCCCGCGGAAAATACTGAAGAACAAAAGTCAGTTCTATTCCGAAAAGAAAAAAAAATTGAAAGAGAGACTGAATTATATCAGGTTTTGAGATGTTACAGAGTCGATAAGCCAGGTGTAACCTACAGTAGAGTCCTGAGGCTACACACACACACACACACACACACACACACCCAGACAGGGTTCTTTTAGCCTAAGCCCCACGACGAGAAACATTCTGCTCGGGGTTTATTGATGGTTATCTGGCCAGGCTCTTGTGTTTTCTGTTCTCACTCTGGCCTGTGGCATTCTCTTAAATAAATTACAGTGATTCAATGAAAGCAGTGTTTCTTCTGTGCGTACTCTTAAGGGTCATTATGGGACGGTCTGCGGCAGAACCGCATTATTTGTTAGCTGAGTGGACAGCTCTGGAGATGACGGCGTTCCTGGGCCTTTAGGAACCGTGAGATAGGTTAAATCCATCAATTTCTCAGTCGGGCCGGAATCCAAAGCAAGGCTGTGAACTTTGGTTGTTGCGAAGACTGCAAATATACAGGACGCGCTCTGATAAAAGCACGCCATTACCCGAGGGGCATTTTGCCAAGCGGTTAGGATATATTCTGTAAATTACATTTTCTTTTTCCCTCCGTCTAATAGGCTAAGGCAGATATGCGGCGAAGGGTTTGATTAGGAAGGTCTTGAGCCCTCTGCTGCACTTAACAGAGAATTACGGCGGAAACGCGACCGAACCCGAACCTACTGCTGAGCCAGCGGATAATTTGCAAGTCGGCTTTTAAAGAAAACGATTGGGATCTGATTCGATGGGGCTCGTTTCAGATCCAGATGATACAAAAACAAGTCCGAAATGAAGAACATACGGATATGTATTATACTCCGAGTCAAACCAGGACTTTTGATTGTGCAGAATAACAGAACACGGTTCTGAGAGTAAAAACTGCCCTTATTCCTCTGTATAATCCCCCGATACACTAATGCACTTATCCCAGTGTTTACACCATCATTAGTGCTTGGACACCATCAAGATAGAACGTTTTCTCAGTATCGGACTGTCTGCTTCACGTCTGAAACGCCGGCCTCCCAGGAACTCCTTTAATGGATGTTCCAAACATGTAGAAATGTCTTGGAGCGAGGTCAGGACTGTACGGGGGGATGTAGCGATAACACACAATCACACAGACGCATCCCTTCCGCAAGTTATCCGTCCATTTTCAAGGATCAGGAGTCCGAGCCTGCATTCATGGTCCTGGCTGAACTTGAACATCCTTCATTACTGATTTTGAAACACTTTAAAATAAAAAAAACTTTTCACTGTAAATATGTTTCATACTGAAATATTCAACATGTTTTGAGTTACATCATGGTTGGTGTTGGATTCATTTATTTATTTTTAAAAACCCGAACAGTTGTCCGCATTTCACATCACCTGCACATTTAACAGAAGAACTGAAATTATTTATAAATGTGGAATTACCGAAGACGGAATAAATCTTACAGCAGATGGTAAAAAAAGCATTGCAGATGATGATAGACAAAGTAAAACATTAATGGGAAAAAAATAAAGTTTAAAAAAAGGATCTCATATTAATCATAGAAGCTCGAATGCAAGCTGCTCGGGTGGATTTTTAGTTTTAAGGTAGAATTAAAAGAAATGAGTAGGAGGTCTGAATTATGAAAATGAGGTGATAAAATCACCCGACCTAAAATGAGTCAGGATGGGAGGAAAAGGTTAAAAATACACGGGATAAGAATAAAAGGAAAAGCGGCGTGTTAGTGAAAGGGAGAAGAGGACGGATCGTAGAGAAAATGACGAGCGACCGGGGGGCGTGCTATCGTGATCCATCGGCGCGACTGGGCTACGGAGGAAGCCTGTCATGCCGTGGCCTTTATTTCATGGTGCATTATGGGAGCTGTTGGCTTTAATCACTGGAGCCTCGGTGCCTGGGGTCAACAGTGGCGCTGCGACGGGAATCGCAATTAATGCAAGACTTCACGAATCAGACCAAAAACGTTCCTCCGAGAGGCCAGTATATGGTTCAATCTGACATGAACAAGTAACAGGAGAGAGAGAAAAAGAGAGAGAGAGAGAGAGAGAGAGAGAGAAAGAGAAACAGCAACACAGAAAGCACGAATGAAGAAACTCAGTGAGAATGCCCTTTGTTGTGACGGAGGTTGTTTTAACCCGCTTTATATAATAACCATCTTCCCTAATGGCGCTCGCGCTCGCTTCTATCATGCTCTGTTGTCATGCTGCAGAATTACTGCACTAATAGTGTGTTCACTCGGATAGTGGGCTGTGATTATTACCCACTGAAACGCTATCAAAGACACTGAAGGCTTTCACATCACTTCTTCATTAATCGATTTCAATTGATTTTCCTTCTTTCTTTTTTTTTTTTTTTTTTCGAAGGCGATACCAGGAACACGACACGACTCTAATGAAACCATTAGCTTTGAAAATGGGGAGAGAATAATCTTATAATGCACACACACACACACTCAGTGACACACAAGCGGGAGATTAAAGCGCGTGGGTGGATTTGGCGCGTCGCTGTCGACATCAACAGAAGCGTAGACAGGGAGAGCTAACATTATGGCATGGTGGAGTCACTGATTCAGGAAAGGACGGGAGAACGAGATGAAGAATAAGCCGTGATATCCTGAGACACCTTCTGCTTCGTGGCAGCTTCGCTACATAATCGTCACACGACGGGTTTTAGATGGTTCGGGAAAAAAAAATGGGGGTAAAAACAAATCTTAGCAATGTTGTGCCATTTCGGGCCGGTACTTGGGAATGAGAATACAGTACGCATCAAGCTCGTTATGAGTTTAAGTTTAAAACACTACCAGAGTATCGCTGAAGTCTCCTAGCTCCAACTGAGGGAGTTGAAACACTGATGCTTGGCTTCAAAGCTGCAATCTGTCCGAACGTGTTTATCAGATCCCACACCTTCACCTCAAACCTGTAACCCGACCCTCCATCACTCGGGATACACGGAGGACCTGAAGCAGACCGACGTCCTATTTGTAATAGCATTACAATAGATTTTCCTTATAAATCTTAAACGTTGTTAAAAAGAAAAAATGAAAATGCTAAATTTGCTTTTTGATTATAATTTTTTTTCTTTTTTTAATTTAGGTTGTCCAATTCCTCATACATCAGATTCGGCTTTTCCGATACAACATTTTGTGATGTTGATAACTCGTTCATTTATGTTTAGATCCTAAAACTTTATTTCTTAACTTTCTAACTTTAATTTCCTATTAAACTTTAATCATATTATTTATGAACATGTAAAAACTAATAGGGAAGGAGTTTGGATGTTTTGGAGTGTTCATCTGGATCAGCTGGAAACAGCTGGAAAATTTAAGACAATTTTAAACTCTTGTAGCTTTAGAATTCTTGTAACTTTAAACATTGTCTTATTTTATTTTATTTTTTTTATTTAATAGGTAAAAAGTAAATTATTGTAAAAAAATAAAAAAAAATCTTGCTCATCTGATCCTTATGATCTGTACATATTCCATAATTTTCTTTTAATATTGTGAATCTGCTTTGAGACAATAATCATTGTTAAAAAGCACTATATAAATAAAATTAAATTGAATTTATTTAAATTCATATGTATATCATTCAGAGGTGGAAAATTCTGAGAAATTATCCTTCACTACTGTACTTAAATACTATTTTGGGGTGTTTTTAATTTACTTTAGTTAACTGTTATTAAGGAGGAGTTAAATATGTACAGTAAGTTCTCTTCCTTAATTGTATTTTTTTTCTTCTAATATTTGCATTTATACATTAAAAGGACACATATTTATGGGTTTTTGTGATTTATTTTATTACTTGATTACATTTAAGAGTAAATGCTGTCCTGGTCTCTTCTATTTTTAGTCGACCTTGATACCTTGATATAATAATTTGCAGTAGTGTTTTTTTTGTTTTGTTTTAATTACCAATTATTTGCACAACTAATCTGAAATATACTATATATAGAACGCGACTTAACATGATAGGGAAAAAAACAATGTATTGAATTGTGTCCTTAGGAAAAGTGTTTTAACTCACTAGGGACCCTGATTCCCAGTTCAGACCGCTTGTTTTTATTTGGATGTTCATCCAATCAATCATTTTATAGACACACCACTCTCTGGGTGACACAGATCTTGGGGACAGGACTTTGTAAACATGGGTGTGACTCATTCAGTAGGTCAAACCCACCGAACTGTTAGAAAGAAAGAGACTAATTTCACCTTCCGCAAATTTAAGTATCATTTTTTAGGAGTTAATTTCCCGTGCATGAGATCTGTGGATCTTTCGTGAATTAGATTCTGACCAGCTTAAGCTTATGCCACTGTGGCTTATGCCACTTTTTGCTGAACAAAGAATTAAATCTGCTACAAATTAACGGGTATTGTGCGATCAATAAAAAATCTGAGATGTTCAGCAGGATCGGGTGAAAGGGTGAAAAATCTGAAAATGAACCATTAATTGGGGATCTGCGGCACAAGAGACCGGAGAGACCGGAGAGAGAGAGAGAGAGAGAGAGAGAGAGAGAGAGAGAGAGAGAGGAATAATAGGCACATGGGAACTGTTGCCTAGCAAAGAGTCAGAAACGGGAGATATGGTTTAGGAATGTGTGTGTGCAGATAAGGGACGTAGGACTGTATTTGTCATTAATGTATGGGTTCAAATCCATGAATTTTATATATTTACCTTTGCATTTATGGCATTTGGCAGACTCCTCTCATTCAGAGTGACTTCCATTTATCTCATTACACGTTACACATCTGAGCAGTTCAGGGTTGAGGTGTTGCTCAAGGGTCGACCAGCGGCAATGGAAGAGGTGGGGTGAAAAATCGGTGATTCAGTGATGTGATAACAGTTCTCACATGTGAATTAGGAAGAGAGAGAGAAAAGGAAGGAAAAGAGAAAGAAGTGGCTACAAAAAATAATAATAATAAAAAAATCTGATACATTATAAAATAAACATCACGCTTGGAACCGGGACTTCACTCAACCAGAACCACTTATCTACGTTCATAAAAGGACATTAGGCATAATTTATAGTACGCAGAGTTCCAGTCGCTCTTAACTTATCCATAGTTTATCCGCTGATGCTTCTGCTGTCTACTTCACCACTGATAAATCGCCCGTGGCAAATCCAATTATTTAAAGATTCAATAAAATACATTAAAACCTCCTAGGACAGAGTGAATAAACTACACAAGAGGCAAGAAAGGTGCTTCTATTGAACTGAAGATTAGTGCTCGAATCGAATATAAACACACAGTCAGCGTCGTCAGTAACGTGTTTACACAGCAGCACATGGGGTTGAGAGGTGAAAGTAGGCTCAAGACGCATCTCTTTAATCTGGCATACGCGTAACTCATCCCATAACCTCATACTCCAGTACACCTATCCTGAATGGCAACTACGCTAATTCTCTCCATCTTTTCTGTACTTTTCTACCCATCCTGAGACATCTGGAGATTGTGCCAGCTTCAGTAGACAAAGGCCAACCCTGCGAGGTTTCTAAGGCATCTTGAGAAGGACCTGCTCCAGCTAGATTCTGCTTTATGATGGCTGGAGCTACACATCCTGCTCCTGTGCTTCCAGTGATCTGACCCCAACTGCCATCTGCACCTACTGCTGAACTGAATCTACACAACTTCTGATATATTGAACTTTCACCTGCACAACACACTTGATGTTATTTCTATCTGTTATCACCCAGATGAGGATGGGTTCCCTGTTGAGTCTGGTTCCTCTCAAGGTTTCTTCCTATTGCCATCTCAGGGAGTTTTTCCTTTCCACTGTCGCCGTCACCCTTGGCTTGCTTATCAGAGACATTTCATTCATCATTCATTCATTTAATTATTATCTAGACACATTTTTCTCACACATACACACTTCCAAATATTTTCTTTTCTTTTCCTTTCTAAAAAAAAAAAAAAAAAAAAAAAAATATTTAATTTTTTATTTGTGAAGCTGCTTTGGGACAATGACCATTGTTAAAAGCGCTATATAAATAAAATTGAATTGAATTGAATTGAAAGATGGCGATGCGCGTGGTTACTTCAAGCTGCAGCGCGAACATGCTTATATGCTTAGGGGAGCGCTATCATGCTATCCACCCACTTCCACATACTGTACACCAGCTCACAGTTATCCTTGATTGGCTAGGAAACGGGGAATAAGGAACATGCAAGCCTTCCTTGTCAGATATTCCGGGCCAAGTTCCTCCCTTGGCTCTGCGTCAAGTCATAATTCTTCATAAGTGATTTTTTTTTACTTGTTTTGACAAGTCAGCATATTTATTGAGTTTCCCCAGAGTGTTCAAAAGATGCTATATTGATTGGGCACAGGAACGTGGCCACTCATACGAAATCATATCGAGGTTTATATGATGAAAAGAGGTGCATTTTGCAACATCTGAAAAAGTCAGTACATGTGTACCTGAGAGGTGTACCTGGGCTTTGACCTGCACTACATAATCTCTGATACAGCCCAGCTTACAATACTCACTCACCGTCGTCTATAGCGCTTTATCCCGTATTCAGGCTCGCAGGGACCTGGAGCCTATCCCAGGAGACTTAGGGCATGAAGCAGAACAAACCCTGGACAAACATTCCCTCACTTATACACCACAGGCAATTTGGGAACGCCAATTAAGCACGGTGAGAAGATGCAAACTCCATGCACACAGAGACGGGAATCGAGCCTGGCCGAGAATCGAACCCAGACCCTGGAGGTGCAACACCACCGTGCCGCCAGCTTACAATACATATATGTTCATAGCAGATGAAACTCATGAATCATGTATAATCATGTATAAGGAACCAGGGGTAGCTCAGTGGTTAAGGCATTGGACTACGGTTCGGAAGACCCCAGGTTCAAACCCCACAACCACCAAGTTGCCACTGTTGGGCCCTTGAGCGCGGCCCTCAACTGCTCAGATGTATAATGAGATAAAAATGTAAGTCGCTCTGGATAAGAGCGTCTGCCAAATGCCTAAATGTATAATATTGGGGAAAGCATCAAAAAACCGACATCGCAACATTTTCACACGTGGCAATTTTTGGGTGAATTCTACATCGCAGCTTGTTCAGATTTTTTGCTTTAAGATGCCAGGATCACATTTAAAGTTTTTTCGAACAACATGAGCGGAAGGCAAGAAGGAAAGACAGACAGACACGGAGAGAGAGACAGAGAGAGAGAGAGAGAGAGAGAGAGTGGAGAGAAAGGAAAGGTTGTTGGATGCTCTGGGTGTCTGGCGGACAGACGTGCTCTTTGAAGTGTTAAACAGGCTTGAATAATTTAGTGTGGGCTAAGTATAGCTCTTAAACATCCATTTCCATCCTTGAAGCAGCCTCCCTGCAGGAAGCGCAGACCACATCACTCTGTCAATGCCTCATTTATTTTCTCTCTTGTCTTCAGACTTTCTCTTCCCCTCTCTAGATCCTTGAGATTCTCTCTGTCTTCCTTTTCACTTCTGGCTATCTGTGCTTCTTTGCTCTGTCTGTCTGTGTTTGTGTGTATGTGTGTGTGTGTGTGTGTGTGTGTGTCTACCCTTTCAGGTCTGCTGAATATCTGCACACATGGGTGCATCATTCTCCCCAGTGCTATCTGGATGATGACGTACCTCTGCGTGTCCTCCTGAATGTAGAGCCTGAGGAGCTGGATGGGGATACTGAAGGACAAAGTGCACTCAGCCATCTGCTCCTTCACCTGCATCCACTTGCTGTCTGTCGTCTGGAACCTGTACACTCTACACACCGGGTTCTTAAACACTGCAAAAGAGGCAGAACAACAGGTTGAGAGAGCATTTCAGCTGCGCTTACGGATATTGTAGTGGTGCAGATATGAAGCTCTTCTACACTTACTTATGTACTTCTATAATTCTGTAGACCTTTGTTAAGTTTCTGTGCTAACACAGAGCTCTCACGCAAAAACTAAAATTATTTTGGTGTTTGTGCTACACTTCCATCGTCTGAATCAGCCTGCTCCATTTTTGAATGATTTCCTGAACCTCAACTAAACTGAACGCTGTGCATAACCTGCTTTTTAAAAAAAAAATCATTTCGTTCTTTCGATCAGGAATAAAATAAAATGTTGCATTTTCAATAAAAATACCCCCAATACGTCTACATACACAAATTTTGGCTATAGTCCCAGTTATGAAAATATTACAATGCAACCAAGGACATATTATAATAAACAGAATGAGCAGCTCACCTCTTATATCTTCCAGTCGGAATCGTTCGTTCTTTTGAATCTATTGCACCGCATAGCATCTATAGGATTCACGTGTCAAAAGAACGAACGACTCGAGACTTGAAGACTCATTGCTGAGAATCGTTCAATACTGTTTCCTGTATATAACATACAGAGGTTTTGCGATGCTTTGCGCATGCGCACCCAATAGAAAATGAACGAATCACTCTCCGAGACGAGTCACGTTAAAGATTCGTTCAAAAAGGACGAATCGTTCATGAGCTTTAAATAAACGGTTCCAGAACACACCTTGGAGGAATTGCATTTTTCTAGCCAATTAGAGAGCAGGGACTGGAAAAGTCCATGTTCAGGACATTATCCACCTATTTTCATGGTTTCCCCACTCTTATTTCTGCCGAACCAAAAAAGGGGAAAAATATACGCAAGATTGTCTATTCACAATGACATCTTAAATATTTTGTAAAACTAAAGTTTTAAGGTTAGTTGTTAGCAGTTAGCTGTAACTTGCTAGCCCAACAAGATCATGTCTTCTTGGTGTTGACTGGCAGTCGTCATTACCGCCACCTTCTGGTCTTGATCTCTCACATCTTCCTCTCAGCTTAAATCCTCAGGTCTATTCCCACCCCCCTTAAGAAACCCATCAAATACTTTCCATCTTTTCCTTGTTCTCTGTTTCTCTCATCTACTAAATAAAGACAGTGGTGGCTCAGTCTGTTAAGGCTTTGAGTTACTGATCATAAGGTCGGCGGTTCGAGCCCCAGTTCCGCCAGGTTGCCCCCGTTGGGCTCGTGAGCAAGGCCCTTAACCCTGTCTGCTCCCGTGGCGCTGTATAATGGCCGACCCTGCGCCCTGACCCCGGCCTACCAACAAGAAGCTGTAATGTATACAGGCATGTGACGAATAAAGACTAAGGCTAAAAAGGCTGAACCTAAAACAAATAAGAGAACAGCAGAACCTGGTATTGAGCTGGCAAACAGTATATGAAGTCATAATAGGTGCAAATCTGTGTTTTTTGTGCGTTCATGCAGACTGGAGACTCATCTAAACGACTGAACTGTAATTTTATTGATTTGTATTTATTTGTTCATTTATTTTAATAATGTCTTCTTTAAAAGATGAGAAATCTGTACCTATAGAGATGATAAATGATATTTCCTGATGGAACAGTTTAGTTTAAACTAAAGAGTGAAATGCTATAATTTAAGCTTTAACGGTATTAAACGAATCGCTATTGCATGAAATTACTCTTTTCTCTCAAATTGCATTCCTCTTTATTGCATCTTCAGGAAGAAGGAATATAATTTTGATTCTGAATTACACCATCCATCCATCTATCTAGGAACCTCTGTAGTCCAACTAGGGACGTATGGTGATCAACATTGTATTTATTCCCATTATACATGGGTTTGTAGGACCTCCGGTCAACATTTACTTTCTTATTCACGCACTATGGTCAATTTCGGAACACCAGTGAGCCTAACCTGCATGTCTTTGGACCGTGTGAGTAACCGGAGTACCCGGAGGAAACCCACCAAGCACAGAGAGAACATGCAAACTCTACATGCACAAATTACACCATCACACGAATACATGTATTGGAAATGCTTCGATACTGCTTCTCGACTTCCATAAGATGACCTCAGTGACCAGGTTTCAGTACAGCTAAACATGTCACCAACTCTCGTTAGTGGTAATTGTGCATAAACTCCACACGCTGTAAATAGACCTCAAAAACATCCTGTATGAGGTGTGAGAAGGGGGGCACAGGTGCACGGCTAGGTGCACGGCAGCATCCTCTCGATGTGCGTGTTTTGTGTGTTTTGGACATGGCAGCTAAATTGTGTTAGTTGATCTTGACGAGGCAGCGGGGATCTGAGTGTTTTGACGAAAGCAGCTGCGCGCCTGAAACACACACCCTCATGATGGTGGCTAATTGCCCTCGCCCGACGACGCCACAATGACACGCTGACAGCGATGGATGTAGCAATAAATGTGCGGGCTCTAACTTTCACACCAAAACAGAAGCAAACACCCTAACACAGATCACACACACACACACTAAAGGTATTCATTCCTCCATCTAACAAAGAATTAACAGAAGCCAATTTCTTTTATTTTTCTATTTCCTTCCACATTCTTCTCTTCTCAGCTGCTTCTTTATTCCTCTCTGGATATTCTTAAAGTCTTGGAAGCAGCAGTTTTATTTGTTTTTGTTTTTTCTAACTGCCTGCAGAATTAGCTGATTAATCAGTCTGTTCTTGGCCCTCTTTTTTTTATTCTCTTTAAAATTCAACCTTCATTTGGATCTTATCCGTAAAGCCGGGCCCGGCTCTGGTTTCTGACTCTGGTTTTGAGTTAATGAAAGCTGGCAGCGGAGAACTTTTCCTGCGTGATGTTTAGTCGATAGTCCGAAGGCGGCAAAGCATTTAGAAAAGGTTTCGGAAGAAAAAAAAATTATAAAATAAAAAAATCATCTTCAACTGACGCAGAGCAAAGACTAAATTTAATATCTGGATGTTCTGCATGAATAGTCCTACCGAGCTTGATTAAAGCAAAATACACCCAGTGGTGCATGACTACTAGAGACTAAATAAACAGGCAGATTCGCGAGTTTAAGCTCTGATTTAATTCACCACTTTAAAGCTGCGCGCAAGCGGAAAACTGAATGCAAAGTCAACTGAGAGTTAATACGATTTTTAAAAAACAACAAAGAAAATCTTTCTGTAAGGGTAGAACACACACTGAGCATGTTAGGATTTTCTTTTGTCTCTGATATTCCTCCTCTTCATGTGATAAAAAACTAGCAGTCTAGTAAACATTGCACCGTATCACTAGGGACCTTCTGATACGATATTATCACAATACAAAGGATTTAATTAATATTGCCCTTCTGTAAATACACAAGTACTTTGTCATATAAATGCCCCGCCTCACAAGTTTTTGCCTTAAGAACTTAAATTTTGCAACAAATTTGTACAAAACATTGTCGACATACGAGTGGACAAACCAAAGTTGCGCGTAAGTCCGGGAGCAGTTCAAAAATTGTGAATTTACATTTTTTCTTGCATTTTGTGCAAGATTTACTAAAGATGTACAGTAGCACCGCGGGTCCCAAGAATGTTAGCAAGAAGAAAAGGGAGCCACTTTTAGTTTGGTTTTTAAAGCAGCTGGTGCCTAAAGAAATCATAAAGTAAGGTTAAGTGAGGTTTGATGTCTATTTATTTCATATTTTACTTCATGTACATGTCTAAATGTTACATTTTCTAAATGGTTTGATTGTTTTCTTATGCAAAAATATGATTATAGTGTTAGTTATTAGTACGGAACGGATTATCTGCATTTACATTGTTTCCTATGGGACAATGCGTTTCACAATACAAACTTTCACCTTAAGAACTCGCCTCAGGAACAGATTAAATTGTAAATAACTGAAGCAAATGATCCGCTAATACTACACAGCACGCTGCTTTGCCTGTCAATGGGTGAACAGTTTAAAGCAGGATGATAGAGGAACCACCTCTAATGAGAAGTATTTTAAATAATCTAAAAAAATCTCCCCATCTCTCTTGGACAGGGTCACTGAAGCTTTTTATTACAGGTTAATAGAGCTGTACAGATTTAATATATGCAGTGAAAGGCAGACACGCCTACTCATTTTAATATGCCGACATAAGTAGACGTGAACTTTGGCTTACCTGCATTCATCAGCGGCCCGTTATCCTTGTCGTTCGTGATCCCATGTGGCTCACACACCAGAGTGCACTGTAGGAAAAAAAAAAAAAAAAACAGCAATTATTCCTTAAACACTGACCTGAGCTCTCACTATTGAATCACACTCTCTGAGTGGCTGAAATGAACCAGCATTCCAATAAGTTTTTATTTAAATGCACTTTTTTAATTCAGGGATGATTGTCAGGGCTTCTTCGATGATTATTATTTTCTTTTTTTGACGTTCCTCTATAGATGTCATATCAGACAAAGAGCTGTCGACAGGAGTCCATGTCGCTTTCTCTCTCACGCTCAAGAAGAAAAAAAAAAAGAGACAAAAAGAAAACAAGAGCTTCTCTCACACTGAATCAGATCAACCGTTAGTCGGGTTTTGGCCGTGGGCCACTCAGGCTGCAGCTCTTCAATCGCAGTCACAGCGCTGTAAACAGCTCTGTGGCTGCTTTTTTTTTTTTTGGATTTTGAAGGATGACTTTTCCCTTCTCATCATATCACACAGGATCGGCGAGAGAAGGCACAATGAGAACTCTAACTGCATCGTCGGGTCAAGACGAAGCTTTACGACCATCGATCCTTAACAAGTTGCACTGAGTGGGAGAGAATCACTGGAGCTCTCGGAAACGCAGCACAGAGAGAGAGAAGGAGAGAGAGAGGGAGAGAGAGAGAGTATGAGAGAAAGAGGAAGAGTATGAGAGAGATAGAGTATGTAAGAGGAAAAAAGAGAGAGAGAGGGTATGCGAGAGAGGGAGAGAGAGAGGATGAAAGAGATCCCCTAGTCTTTAAGCAGTGTGAACATGACCCAATAAAAATGCTGACTGACTCATCTATAATCACAAATGAAACTAAACTGCAATAGGGTTTCTCATTACATAATGCATACTATGTTGATATATATGTAGCTATATAATATTTTATACATATATTTAAACATCTGCACGGCTTATTCACAACTTTACAGTTTGTCTACTGTAAAAAGCACTACATGCAATAAATATACAGTATAAATAATATTGAATAAATAACCTTCTATGTGTTTCTTAGGCTGCTTTCGCACTAGTTTCACACGGCTGATTCGCATCCTGTCCCGGCACAGTTTCTCCTCCTCACTTCACCCCTCTGGCCAACTTTCAATTTAATAAATTTATTCTGTAACTGAATATACATTATGTAATATAACAACAACAACTACTACTACTACTCCATCAATCTAGGAACCTCTGTAGTCCATCCAGGCACCATGGAGGCCAATAGTGACCATAATATTTACAGTAAGTCCCCGACTTATGAACATTCGAGTTACGAATTTCCACAAATACGAGCGGATCGTGGTTCGGCTTCCAGATCAATCACACAAATATCTCACGTGTATTGTGTACAAATACATGTGTGTCAGCCTCACCAATGAATCAGTCCAAGAGCACGATGATAGAAAATGTCTGTCATGTAAAGCTGTCCTGTTGGTGAATAATTTTAAGTTCAGAAAATCCTCAACAAAACAGAGCTCACAGTCCAATACAGTGGAAAACAGCTGACAGAATGGGATCCAGGATTCCCCTCATGATATGAAGGTGCAGAGAGAGTTTGTTAGATTCATTTGAGATGCAGTTATGGTGGGGAAAGGAGACAGAGATTTAGTCAAGTGGATTGGTATGCTTTACAATATATACTTGTGTTAAAGACTTACTTTATCAGACATAAGAACACATCAGATTTATGAACACGGTCCTGGAACGGAACTTCATCATGTAGTGCAAAAACCATGCACACAGACCTCGAGGCGAGAACTGAACCCACACTCCGGATATGCGAGGCAACAGGGCTAACACCACTACTACTACTACTAATAATAATATATTTAATTTACTGTTTATAATATGGAGGACTGAACATGACATAATTATAAATAAATATGTGAATGAATAAGTAAATGTAACAATAAATAAATACATAAATACAATAAGCCCTGGAAAATGGCTAAATATATTCCTACTTTTGTTTTTAACATATTTCAAGATTTATTTATTTCTGCATCCCCACATTTCCACATTTCTACATTTCTTTGTTGCTGTATGCTGATACCGCTGGGACCGCCTTAGTCGAAACCGGGATTGATTAAATGAAGTAAGTTTGTTTCGACTCAACTAGTAATGCCTTGGCTTGTAATGACTGCTGTCTGGCGACTATGGTGTTTTTAATTTTTTAATTTTATTTTACAAGCTGCCGCTAATCAGTTAAAATCATTAGCCGGTGAAATTGAGAACCTCGCAGCAAATGACTAATTTTTATATTGAGTCGAAAGATTAATAGACAATTTAGTTCAGCCTGTGTTTGACTGTCTTCAAGAAGTTGTGCGCGCCAACTTCATATCCTCATGCAGAAAGAGCAGAGAGGAAACGTTGGGCGTCCACGGTGCGTTTTACCTCCGAATATGATCGAGGCTCATCTACCTCTGGGTAAAACACACCGTGGAAGCCCAACGTTTCCTTCCACTTTCTGCGTGAGGATATGAAGTTCTTGAAGACTGTCAAACATAGTTTAGTTAAGGATCTCGCAGAACGTGTGCTAACGGTCTCTCGTTGGCAGCCATTTGCATAGTTAGTTTCAGATAACTAAAAAGCATCACGCTAATCAGATGGATTGCTTCTGTCTGAGGTGCCATGCGGCCCAATCCCGGTTTCGACTTAGGCTGGGACCGCCTACCTTATCAGCATACAGCGACAAAGAAATGTAGAAATGTGGAAATATGTTAATAAACAAAAGTAGGAATATATTTAGCAATTTTCTAGGGCTTATTGTATTTATGTATGTATTTATTTCTATATTTACTTATTTATTCACACATTTATTTATTTATAAATATGTCATGTTTAGTCCTCCATAATATAAGTGCCTTTTTAGTCATTCAAGGTCATCAACAAACCCAAACAAGCAACAAGTAACAGCAAATTGTAAATAGCAATAAAACAAAATTAGATAAACCAATAATCAAAGAGTTATCACCAGATATCAAGATCTGCGTGCGACCTAACATCACGCCAGATACACACTTCTGAGGAGGGGTGCAGCTAAAGGCTCTAGAGCCCATGGTGGTCAAGTTAGCAGGGAGTGTAAGAGAAGCCTCGATGAGGTAGAAAAGAAGTGTAAAACTGCACAAGCTCTGGAAGATAAAGTAGAGCAAGATTATGGAGCGCTGTAAAAGTGAAGAAGAGAATGTGGAAATGTTGAAGGGAGGGGGTAATGTGATGCATGAAGGGCATCTGGGTTATGATATGGGCAGCAGAATCTGGGATGAGTCGAAGTTTATGGAGAAGCTTTTGTGGTAGACCAGTTAAAAGTGAATTACAGTTACTGTAATGCATGTGTGAGAATGGAGGCAGTTTGTGAGGTGAGGAATGGGCAGAGATGAGCAATGCTGTAAGGGTGGAAATAATATGATCTAGAGACAATAACATGGGATTCGAAGGACAGCGTGCTAGCTCAAGTAACCCCCAAGATTTTAATGTAAGAACCGAAAATGAGTACCCGCTGATGTAGAGTGAGAAACTGTGTAGTTACACTCTCCGATACAGCAGGTGGCAGTGTGCACCTAGATCGTGAGGCACCAGTAAACACAAGAGAAGAAGAGTACAAGGATGTCATGAGCTTTGCTCCTACAGTATGCACCTTCCTAGATGATACATCTAATCCCTCTGAGAGCAACTTCTCCCAACCATCTGAGAACAGTATGGTGACAAACTATGCCTTTTCCTGCATTATGGAGAACTTTGAGTAGTATAAGGCAAAAATGATAACTAAGTGGCACAGGGCACATTGTTACTGAATTTTGGGTCCATGTCCAGGAAACTCCCCAGACCCTAATCCCCTTGAGAACTTGTGGACAGTCCTCAAGAAACGTGTGGACAAACAAAAACGCACAAATTCTCATAAAGTTCAAGGATTAATTATGTAAGAATGAGCTGCCATCAGTCAGGATGTCTCCCAGAAGTGTATTGACCGGATGGATGAGGTTGGGACAAGGGTTTTAGCAGAGTCGGACCGACACATTAGATTACATTTAAATCAGCGGTCTACTTTCTTATTAGTTTTCATTTTTTTAATTCGAGCTTTACCCACTCAGTCATCTTCTATACCGTTTTATCCTGTATTCAGGGTCGCTGGACACGAGGCGGGGTACACCCTGGACAGGGTGCCAATCCATCGCAGGGCACTGGACAGGGTGCCAATCCCTCAGGCAATTTGTCCTTGGACTCCCCCGGAGTACCCGGAGGAAACCCACCAAACATGGGAAGAACATGCAAACTCCATGCACTCAGAGCCGGGAATCGAGCCTGGCCGGGAATCGAACCCTGACCCTGGAGGTGCCAGGCGACAGTGCTAATTACTACACCACCGTGCTGCCCGAGCTTTACCCGAGTTCCCCAAACCTTTTCAAGTGCACAATACGGTATTTTGGTGTCAAGTCTACCAGGATCTGTCTGTAATGTGACAGCACCCTTTATTTCATGTGCTGGGTTGTGACGAAGGAAACACTGAATGCGACACCAAATAACGTCTACATCTGACTGACTTACACATCATGTGGTTGTGTGTGTGTGGATGTGTCTATACTGTACACCCAGCCAGACTTGGCCTCTTTATATACATCTGTTTTTGTTCCATAGGTCCTTTCCTACTAATACTATTCTATTACTGCTCATTCTGTTGTCAATATAAATACAGTAATAGAATACATCAGAATATAAACTGCTGTCACCTCCTACATTACAGCTTCACAGCTGATGAAGGATTTTTCGCTGCTCTGTACTCCTATTATTATTTCTTGAGTATGTTACACACATACATATACACTCAGTGAATATTTTATTAAGAGCTGTGAGAGTGCACGCAGTTCGCTTTTTTCTTTTGCGCTCACAACAGCCTGACTCCTTTGAGATTCTGATTCTGAGAGCATCATTACTGCTTCTGACTTCTTAATGCTGTGAATCTCGACCGAAGGTGCTCTATCGGATTCTGGCGACTGCGGAAGTACGCGGAAGTACAGTAGTAGTAGAAACTTTACCCGGACTTCCAGGACGTGCCTAATTATTATGCAGGAAAGATATTATCATTTTAGAAGCCATTATAACATGAGTTAAGTGTGGCCATAAAGAGATTGACCACATACCATAGCCTGTCACAGTATTGGAGCTGACCGCTACAATACTGTCACAGGCGGTGGTATTTAAACGATGACACAATGGGTTCAAAAAGAGCTCAGGAAACTTTATGCACATCGTTACACCTCCATCAATAGCCTGAACTTTTAACACAAGGCCGGCTCAGTCCATGGACTCATGCTGGTGGAGCCAAATTTGGACAATACCGTCTGCTTGTGGCGGTGAAACTCCAAATTAATGAACCCCTGGGGTCTACACACTCGGCGTTGGGATCCCTTGAAAATTTTATCTAATAACAGCAAAAAGGACTCAACGTTTCTCATCGAACACACAAGTGTAAGAAAACTACAGTAGACCGATTACAGCTTCTGTGTCCGTCTCAGTCTCCGCCAATATCTTTTTGAAATGCATCGCTAAAATGAGCTAAAACCCAGCAAATACTTAACACACCAACACGAGAAATATACCTATACCATAGAAAGCTTGAAGTGTTTACTTTTAAATAAAGCCACCAAATCGAAAACAAATATCAGTTCATTCTTCTTCTTTGTCTTTCGGCTGTTCCCTTTCAGGGGTCGCCACAGCGAATCATCTGCCTCCATCTAACCCTATCCTCTGCATCCTCTTCTCTTACACCAACTAACTTCATGTCCTCTCTCACTGCATCCATAAATCTCCTCTTTTCAGAAATATCAGTTCATGTAATCCGAATAAAACCAAGGAGAGGCACAGTGTTTCCATCGCATCAAGTTTCAGATGAGATCAGAGTTTTCCAGTCTTCCCTTCATTTCTGCTCATCACAGTTGTAACAAATGGTTATTTAAGTTGTTGTAGCCGGAATAAACCAGGTTGAAGAATCTAGTCTAAAATTTTACATGAACAAGGTGTTTCCTTACATCCGCATTATTCTATGCACTCAGCTCTACTGCTTCTAAATGACTGGCTGATTGGATACCTGCACGTGTTACCAGGTGTATAAGTGTTCCCTGTGATAGGGGTAGCTGAGTGGTGAAGGATTTGGACTACTGATCAGAAGGTCCCAGGTTCATTCCCCAGGGCCACCAAGTTGCCACCATTGGATCTTTGAGCAAGGCCCTTAACTCTCAACTGCTCAGATGAGATGAGATTGAATAAAAAGTCTCTCTGGATAAGAGCTTCTGCCAAGTTCCATAATGGAAATGTGTGTCTAATAAAAGAGGTTGCCTAATGTATCCACATACATTAAAGAGTAAACCATTTACTTTGGCAATGAAGTCTTACTGCTCAACAGAACCAGAAGCACACACACACACACACGTCACTTCATATGCATGACATTTGCATATAAGAACACATTTAACTCTTATAATTCATAACCTGCTTGTGATGTGTCCAAATCTAGCTTGGATTTTCCAGAAAACTATTCAGTTGACTCTCAGCTCCTGCACTTAATCAGCTTTCCATGACAAGACGTACTACAATCTCACAAACATGAATATTAAACACCTACAGTTTTGTTTTTAGTATGCAGCAAACTCATGGTGTGTCTGACAATACCGGTTCCGCTGCTTCCCTCGGCTGTCTTGTCTTTCCTCTTCACAGCAGATTAACACAAGTTCTTGCGCATACACACACTTACCATGCACAGCCACACACACACACACGGGTTTGTAAAGAGCTTGATTAATCTCAGTGGCTCTCGAGCTGCTGACACAGAGACTAATCTGGTCCATATGAGCAGGAGGCCAACCCCTCTGAGTTCAAGGATACAGTAAAGCACAGCCACTGTGTGTGTGTGTGTGTGCATGTGAGAGTGTATTACCTTCTGGTGTGCATCAGTGGCAATGTAGTCCACACCACCATCCTCAATCTCTCCCATCTTCAGCCGAGACACCACCACCGTCCCCACAGCTGCCGAATCATCTGCCGTCCTGGGAAGCACAAAAGAGCTGCATCAGTTTTTCTGTGTGTGTGTGTGTGTGTGTGTGAGTGAATGTGTAGGTTTTCGTAGTACCTCTGACCACATTCATATCCGAACGCGTTCATGATCAGAATGATGTGTTCCTCATATTAGGGACTAATAAGTTATCTAATCCTCGGCAGTACAGGGGGGATCCGTGTCTCGGAGGTGGCTCGCTGGAAATAAGGAAAAATGAACTGCAGCCACGGAAGCAAACAGAGTCCAATTACTCTGATTGATTGGCTTTAAATGGTCTGCACCTTTACAGGAGCTAATTAAGCTGTGTACTGCTCATGCCGAAGCTACTGGATGTCCTTAGATAATACCGGGCTTTCAGGAGAAGTGTGATGGAGTGTTTGTAAGCGTAGAAACTCATTAGGAGAAAGTGTGACGGCTCTCATGATGGCTTTAGTCATTAAACACGTACGTATCATTAAACAGATTGCCGTGAGAATTGGGTGAAGATTAAATCACTCTAAGAGTCGAATGCAAACGTAAAACCGATGTTTAGCTCGGTAATTCAATTCCTAACTTAACAGGAGCTTGTGTATAAATAAACAAAAGACTACGGCCGCACTGAGAGTACGCTTAGATCGAGTTTAAAGATTCACTATTCTAGTAAACAAGACTTTCACGCTCACTACAACATGGATGCTTGAATATCACATCACATCACCCCACCACACTACTGAATTCTTGAGTCTTCTTTGGCAAAAGGTGTTAATTAACTTTATTGAATATAATTTTAACAGCATCTCTATCTGTAGTGTTCACGCTAGCGCAGACCACAGGTTCACCCTACTGCCCTAGTTCTTGAAATATGACATGTGTGGGGGCCAGGGGTAGCTCAGTGGTTAATGCATTGGACTACGGTTCGGAAGATCCCAGATTCAAGCCCCACAACCACCAAGTTTCCACTGTTGGGTCTTTGAGCAAGGTCATTAACTCTCAACTGCTCAGATGTGTAATGAAATAAAAAAGTAAGTTGCTCTGGATAAGAGCATCTGCCAAATGCCTAAATGTAAATGTTTGGGAGGAGTCTCCAGGGTTCTGGAGGATCCTCAGAACACATCAGGGATGAGATGCAAGTCTACTGAAAAGGACCCCAATTTAGTGTAGCCAGTCCACCTTTTAAAGCTCCAGCACAAAACATACACAAGCTCAATACAACATGTGAGCCAACAATACAATCTACCTGAGCTACCTTTAGCAGTAATATAAATATGTATATTTACTTTATTCCTGTTTTTCAATACAGCCTTTATGCGTCTGTGCTTAACTTGAGTCATTGTATTAGTAGATACATTTTACTTTTACTCCAAAGTAAATATCTGTACTTTCTACTTCACTACATTTGTACATGGCACCGAGTTACATAACCACAGCGGTTTGTAGTGTCTGAAGTGGTAATATCGCCACCTATTGACTGTTATATGTATTTGTGTAATTTGCCTTCCCTCGTTAAAACGCCACATAATGTAGCAGGTGTTTGAAATCAGAAGATCCAATTATTTGTCACATGTACAGTACCTTACAGCACAGTAAAATATTTTTTTTTTTGCATATACCAGTAAATAATTTGGGGTCAGAGAGCAGGGTCAGCCAGGATATAGCACCCCCTGGAGCAGATAGAGTTAAGGGCTTTGCTCATGGGCTCAACAGTGGCAACTTGGCAGTGCTGGGGCTTGAACCCCTGACCTTCCAATTAGTAACACAGAGCCTCAACTGTTTGAGCCCCAAAGGCTACTGTGAGTTACCACCAAGCAGCACCCTCCTGAAAAAAGTGTCTATCACAGTGTCTGTGCAGTTCATCGAATGATCACTAGGAGCTGGCTCCAAAAGGGAGTCTATGCTCATAGACCCTCAATTTTAAAATGCTAAACATGTGTTCAGCCTGGTACTACAGAAAAAAAGCAACAGTTTTGTTTTTTTTAATGAAACTCATCATTTAAAGTTATTAGGGGGTTATGGATCACATTAGCTAACCATCTAACTAGAACCCTTGTAGTTTAACTCACCACAAAACACCTGGTCGCTAAAACTCTGCTAGCTGACTTGTGCTAACTGTAGTAAATAGGCGTGTTCCAACCAACAGCCAGGCTCCCGCCTATTTATGGATTAACCGGGGTTCAGGCGGCGTCAGATCCTGCCATGATAGCCTTGACCAGAGCTTCCACAACTGAGCTTTAAAACTGCTTTTCAGGAGAACCTTTGGGAGGGTTTGTCCAGTTCTCCCACAGTCTATGGCTAATACCAGCTCGGTATCTTTGACAAGCACTTTAAGGGAGTACTTCTACTTTCACTTGAGTAATATTTTTTTCCCTTTAAGGTATCACGACTTTTACTCAAACAGAGGATTTATGTACTTTGCCCACCACTGCACATCAATAAAGAATAATAAAGTCTAATCTACTAAAAGTAATATAGTTTGACCAAAAGTTTGGGAGTCTGTAACTGTGCTACAGTATAACCTGGAAGCATTTGTCAGGCTCGTCAGTACAAGCAGGACAGACTTTAAAAGGAGATAAAAAGGTACAATACAGCTTTATCCATCTCTACTGGTCCCATAGGGAGAGCAAAGTGGCTGATAGATTGAAAGCAGCAGATATCACGCTGCCTCCATTCCTCAACAGGACTCGAACACATCCGGTTATCCAGCGTTTAGAGTTCCTCACTACTTATAGGTCCTGACTTTGAGAAAGCGTCCTCTTTTACAGCTCCTCAGTAAGTCCAGATGGCAACATATCACATTTTACACTCATCACAAACTCAGCGGCCGCGGGATGCCACCGGTCCTCAGGACTGCACCACTGCCGCGATTGAAATCTCATGTGAAAGCCGCAGGCAAAGGCAGCCGATAGCTTGTTGAGACAACGGATATGTGTGTGTTTGAAAGGTAGCGATGAAAGCGATGATAGAAATGGAAAAATAAGGAGTTTATACAGTAGATATCTTTTCACTTTCTATCCCTCGTCCTTAAAGTCTTTTAAAAAAGAAAAGTACTAATTAAGGAGGTGTGCGTTTTTGTTTGGAATAATTACCGCTGGCTTGACCCAGGTTTCTCATGGTTAAATCAAGCTGTTAGGATCGGTGTGTGTGTGTGTGTGTGTGTGTGTGTGTTTGTACAGACAAAGCCAACAGTTATGATTGACCTTAAATTAACTTTGCAGCTCGACTGAGTTGCGCTCCTCCTCCGCTCGGCGCTTTCAGCAGATTTCCCGTCTCCGCACTTCCCCAGCACAAATCTAATTGCCCCCGGGCCCCTTTATGACAAGAGTTAATCAGAGAGCTTTGTTAAAGTGACAAAAAAAAGAACGAGGGCTTGGCACGACTCGTGAATAATTCGGGAAACAGTTACTTTAGTGGACGAGTGCTTGGTGTCAAGGAGCTTTTTTTTTTTTTCTTTCTCTCTCCGCACAACTTTGCACTATTGTTTTCCGAAGCCTTTGTGCATTCAGTGGGTTTGAATAAAACTCTGTTGTGTTTACTTCGGTCCGTGAGGCACATAAACAAGGCGATTACGCTCAGGTGCTGATTAAAAACAGCCGTCCGTGTGAGCGATGGCTGAAGTGTTATCAGTTCGCAGGCAGCAGAACATCCTGTGACATGTGAACAGATTAACTTTAAAAATGATGGATACATGAACTACAATATAAATCATTTCTTTTGAAAGCCAGTATTGTTTTATCTTTTCCACGTTTGTTAACTTACAAAGTTTTATCCACATGCTCGCAAGTGATTGGAGCAGGAACATGTGCAAGATAAAGCATGTTTAAGAAACATCTGGTGCCGTGATAAAGCGTGCAAAAACTCCTAATTAAGAATAAAAGCTAAAATGTACACTAAAAGAAAATAGAGTTCATTTTCTGTTGCTTGCAATATTTCTCCATTCCTTTAAAAAAAAAAAAAGTGCACACATCTTTATGAATCAGTCACATTTATTGTCTCTTTTAACGCTGTCTAAACACAATTGCAGGCGATTAGACAAACAGATTTGACACGATGATGTAAAACTGCCAAATAAAAATAAATCACCCAGCAGGAACCCTAACACTGGATAAGCGTCGCCATATACGGTAGTTGTAATGGCATTGCGATGATGTTGCTTGAAATTCTCATGGAAGATCGGGATGGACACAAGAGCTTCCCGCACACACCGCATGCACTGTGTCACATGTCATTCATCTCGTAGTGCCATGGGGTGTTTAAATATCTTTCAGGAATATTACATGGGATTTGCACAATTTTCACAAAAACAGATCTTAAGCGAGCTTCTTCCCCAACTTTCCAATTTAATAATTCAATCAACAGTACGTTCCCCAGTGGTCCAGTGGCAAGTGTGCAGTGACCAGAGTTCGGTCCAACTTTTAAACACAGGTTTAGTGTATTATTGTTTTGATGTCGTTTCTGCGATATCGTGTTCAACGTTCATTTCTTTTAATGTTAAGCCATTTTCAAGCAGGCAACACTGTTCCAACATCAATTCATAATTCAAACCTTCAAAAATGTCAGTACCAGTCAACTGCTTATAAACAGCTTCTAATTCAATGCTTTTTGTTGTACTGTAATTTAATTTTCTACATCCTAGAACCATACTGGAGATTTCTATGAAACTACTGTATGAGACAAAACATACAGAAATACAGTATGTAATTAAGTAACAACAAAGTTAACCGCAGAACCCATCAAGCTCCATGATGAAGCTCCATCTCGCATGAAGACCTTCCCAGGAAAACAAGACCAAAACTGAGCTCTGCTGCACCAGCCTCGGAAATCACCAATTAACAACCAGAACCTCAGATTAGCGCCGTTGCTCACTGGGTTATATACCATATATGAAACTAAAATAATTATTACAAACACTTTACTAAACCCTTAAATTTGTCATAAATGTGTATGTACTGTAAGATGCCATATTGTGCATGGAGGCACAAACTTGGTGAAAAACTTTCCTTCCATCAGAATGTTAGCTTGAACGATGAAAAGGCCACAGTGAGCACCTGCATGAACACACACACACACACACACACACACTGTCCTACAATATATACGGCTCTTACACTGCCCCTGGCATGCGACAGAAATGTGACGAGGATGCTCTGGAGAGCTCTGGAAAGCTCCAGTCCATAAATCAACTCTCTTCCTTTTAAGACCGCAGGAGTCTGTAATGCTCAAAACTGTTGGTTCATGCAGCTAAAGAAAGAAACCAAAAAGGAGGAATATGTACTAAAACCTATGCAAGGAAAGAAATATGCTTAGCTCAGGTGGAACCTAAGATAACAGCATATGGATATAAAAGAAATGCCAACACAGCATGTTTCTCTCTCTCTCTCTCGCTCTATCTCTCTCTCCCTCTATCTCTCTCCCTCTATCTATCTACTTGCTTCAGAAGACCTCCAAACATTTTGGGATGACAAAAGAAAAAAAGTAAAGTAAAGAGTTCTGCGTCAACCTTTCATGGTGTCAGATCTTGACTTCCTAAGACTTGCTACCTGAAACTCCATTAAACTTTAGACTAGATATAAACCTGTGCTGTTAGAAAGCCAAGAGTAGTACAAAAGCATCGTCTATGCTACGTGTGTAACGTCTGAGCAGTACTGATATAGCGGGTTTAGAAGTGTTTGAGTGTGAGAGTTAAACAATGCGGATGCATACTGGATAAAAAAAAAAACAAACAAACTTGACATTTAGTAATTTGTATTTCATTTAATTAATTTCTACTTAATCAAAAAAGCAGTTTTAAAATACCCACTATTTATTTATAATCAGTTATAAATAATAAAGTCTGCATCGCTTGAGGTTTCTGGGCAGCTGCCATGAAAAGCTGCCGTTTTTTTCTCCACCTGTATTCCTCCTGCACCACTGCTTCAGTATCCATTAAGGCTGAAATTACCATTAATAAATAAAGGACAAATCCTGACTGTGAAATTCTAAAGAATAGCCTGGAAGTACTCAATCAATTTAAAGTGCCATGGTGGTACGTGTCAGTAAAACAGGGGTAGCAGTTAAGGCATTGGACTACAGTTCGGAAGGTCCAAGGTTCAAACCTCACCACCACCAAGTTGGGCGAGACTCTTAACCCTCAACTGCTTAGATGTATGATGAGATAAAAATGTAAATCACTCTGGATAGGGGTGTCTGCCAAATGGCGTAGTGTGTCCAGTGGGTGTGTGATGGTACCACACTGTACCACAGCCAACCACATGGGGAAATAAGTGAGACTTTCTCATACACTACCATTATACTGTACTGACCTGACAAGAGGCAACTCATTAGTATTGATGGGAAAAGTACACAAATCCTGTACTTAAGTAAAAGTAGAGCTTCCACAGCGTAAATAGTACTCAAGTAAAAGTAGAAGTCCTCCGTTTACATGTGTTTGAGGAAAAAAATTGAGTTTTCCTTTGTTGTTCCTTGATCTGAGGTTGTACATTTTAACAAGCTTTAATTGAATGCAGCAAAACAAAGCAAATAAAGCCGTCAGTTTTGCAACATTGCTGATTACATTCCAAGGAGGTTACATATACCGTAGTACTAAATTACATTCCTAAGTTCGATGTTCACTAACTTCATTAGTTTAATTTTAAAAGATGCTTTTTCCCTTATTATTTTTTTTAATGACGTTCCGTGTTATCCTGAGTATATGAGGCTAAAATGCAATTAGAACCTTGAAACAGCACTACATGCCACGATTTATGGTAAATGGCCACATCTACTGTAGATGTCTATAAAAATTTGCGCTAAACACAGAGAACTTTGGAGAAATTCCCAGAATTAAATTAGATGCACATACCGTACTGTATATAAGTTTAAATGTGAATTAGACTTTGATTCAGAAATATAATTTATTGGACCAGATAAAAAACAAACGTACACAAAATAAACGCCATTCATGGAGAAGTTAATGAAACTGCAGAACTAATTCTGAATCTAGTTCACTAAAATCACAATGAGGTGACCAACAAAACAGGAACGATATGATCAACAAAACAGGAACAACGTGATTTGTGATATAGTTTTATGACTGCCAAGATAGCATGAAAAAGACGAACAGCCAGCAGAGGCATTTACCACTCTACAGCCTGAATATATACTGTACCGCGTGGACCAAATAAAAATCATTTCATACGGGTCAAGTCACCGGGCTGCATCAAGCAAAGAAAACAACCGTAAACTTTGCGGAAGAAATGTGGTGGCAAAAAAAATGACGAGGAAAGTGAGATCAGAAGAAATTATCAGCGAAAGTGAGATGACTTTCATACACACACACACACACACACACGATGTGATGAGAACTTACAGGATTGGGACTAAACAGCTGAGTGTCCACGAGAAAACCACTTGTTAGTACAGTAAGACTCATCTGAAATAAAGTTGGACTTTGGAGCGATGGAAAAAAAGGTCATGTGACGTGATGAGTCCAGAGTGATGGACGTGTCAGGATAAGAAGGGAAGCACATGAAGCAATGCAATATTTATTTGTTTATTTATTTATTTTTGAATGAATGTATAAGAAAGAGAGACATGCAGATTTGGACAGTAACGTGAGACAACTCCATTTTTGCAGTATTAAGAAAAACGAGAAAAGTTTGAAGCAAACTGATTATATTTTTTTGCGCATGTCTTGGAGTCACAAAAACCACAAATATCAAAATATTTTGTCAAAACTGTCTGAGTTATATCAGTGTGAATTTTATGTGATTTTTCAAAAAGCTATAACTTCAACTCCCACAGTTTTGGTAACATCAAATTAGATCACGGGAGGAAAAAAAAGTGTGGGAGTTGTTTTGCACAGAAACCTTTTTTTTTTTTTTTTTTTTGATTGTTGAAGATCAAGATAAACATTAAAAACAATAAAAAAATATTTCAGTCCACAGCATCATCAGCCTCCTCCTCATCCTCCTCCTCAACACGTTTCAGTTTCACTACATGGTAGTAGCCCTATATCATAGTACAGATTTTACGATTTAACCAACAGCTTCCTACACACAGCGAATGCATCTCATCTCATGACTCTTATACACGAATCACTCATGCATATTTAAAGATTTATAACATTATTTCTCTGCACCACTACAGTGCTCACATTACGGTGCATGTAGCTTTGCTAAGTATATCACAGTAATCACATAATGTCCCGTTACGCGTTAAGCAACACATACCTGTAATACATTTCTGCCAGAGTGACTGCAGTGACATTACCAGAGTGCAACATCCTTTTCTTGGCTATAAAATTCTCCACGAATCCTATAAACACATTTAAATCACTTAGGAAGCTACGTGTTGAACAGCAAGGCTGCGTTCCATTCCGAAGTGTACTTAACAGGGTGCTCCCTACTCCCTGCTCCGTTTGCAACAGGGATGTCAGTGAAGGGCACTTCCTTTGACATAAGACTCTACCATTAGGAACACCCTGCGAAGACACCAGCGTTGATGTCACTTCGTCTGTGCGTTACCATGGTAACATAAGCACCTGGGATACCTGCTGCTGCTGCTGCCGTGAAAATATCACACTACAGACATTAAATGTTGAATATTTATTAAAAGAAAACTAATACCATTATAAAACATACAATTGAAACATGTATAACTTGTAAATAAATTATTAATTTATTATAATAATAATTGATTTAAGATGTACAGAGAAGCAATATGATTGGCTCATTGGCTGCAGGACATGTCGTGCTTTGCTCAAAACATTGTGTTTACAAGTCCTGAAATGAAATTATATATTGGTTTCATGTTAAAAACGCTTTGCGTGTCAGAGAATAATAATTTAAAAAAATTTAAGATAAATAAATAAATAAAAACCTGAGAAAAGAAGCTGACAATTCCTACACAATGACGAGTGAAAATCCCGTAGGTGTCAGTGCGAAAGGTGAACGTGTGCAGTATACAGTAGCTGAACTAGAACTAATTACTGGGTGTGAAAAATAGACACACAGCAAACAGATACTTTAAATTAAGCCAGGCAAGTGAGAAAACATATTTTTTATTTGTATCTTGATTAAATAATATTTAAATCATTCTGCATCAATGGACAGGTTGCTTTCTTCCTTTCTTTCCTTTATTTGTTTTAAAGGAAGTAAAACTAATTCCGCACAAAGTGAGTCATAATTAAAACATAAAAGAAACATAAACGTGTAAATGAGCTGCCTGGTTACATTTAAAAGTTTGTTCCGAACAACAAAAACAAGAAAAAAAAAGAGGAACTGAACCAGGGGCATGCTTTTGCAAATTCTGTCGCGCTAAGATAAAGTATTTTAGGCATGCAGCAAACATGGCCACATTTCCATCCAGAGGTAGAAGGGAAACGATCCTCTGCCATTCCTGCTCCACAGAGGAGCCTTGAGCGAGTGACAAAACGTTCACATGATTCGCAAACAGCAAAGCGAATTACTGGGTCAATTGCAAGTTTGTAACCTCCTAACATCCCGAGGCTTTCAGACAGAGACGCACATGCTGGAGGTAGAGCAGTTTATTTTCTAAACACGCAGTCGCACAGACTCCTCCAACCTTCTGAATTGATATTTCAGAGTTTTATTTTAAAACTGTATTTCATTTACACCACACTGTGTCAAAGGTTCGGCAAAAAAAAAAAAAAATCGTTTATTCACTGCAAAAAAATAAAAAATAAAAAAACATTTCTTGTATCTAGTCAAATTCACCAAACGTTTCATTATAAGTCTTGAAAGGTTTGATTTGAACGCTCGCAGCTTGTAGTTGCGCTAAAGTTGCTTGGATAAGCTCAATGAATTCAACTCTAACCTAATTTTAAGTTTCTTTAAACCCCCAAAAAACGAATCCTAAATCTGTTTCCACAAATCTTACTCGCAATGCAAGTATAAAGGGATAATGTTTTTAAAAATATATATATTACTTATTATAAAACCATAAGAGCAGCATGACTTATTTTGTTCTAATGTACTTGTATGCAGTTTTCGGAAACAGGAGCATCCAAGTAAACATTTAATCACTTTTGTTGTTTCTTCATCCATTATCTTGACCCTCTTTAGGGTCTCAGGGGGGCTGAAGCCTCTCCAGGGGATCCTTTTGCATGGCACTTAAACACACACTCACACACCTAATCATACACTACAGGCAATTTGGAAACAACAATCACCTTACAATGCATGCCTTTGGAACGTCCGAGGACACGGAGGAATCCCTCAAACACACTCCATGCTCACAGACCAGAGGCGAGATTCGAACCCCCAACCCTGGATGTGCGAGGTGACAGTGTTAATCTCTACACGCATTCGAGGAAAATGTCTTAAAAACAAAGTTATGCATGTGATTCTTGTTTAGTGTCATTCCTGACATTTGTGAATTCCTTGAACACTTTTTAATAAATCTATTCATCCAAAACATTTGCTACTTTCATCCTGAAATGAGAAAGAAAGTTCCTTCCCTAACAAACATTCATGCTCCATAGTAAACCAGTATTCTGCAGGTCTGTTTCTTCAGCTCGCGGCCATTTATTTTGCGTCGCTGAAAAAGCTGGTATGACGGCGGCGTCTGACGAGCATGTGCTACTTATTATCCAAAACTAGAGCTCAGGGATTCTGCGATGAAAAAGACATTTCTCTTCTTCCTCCTCCCTATATCTGTCTAAAGCGTTTCTTCTGCGCCTCTCTCCATCTTTCAGCCCTTTCCAGCTCCCTCGCTCCTTCCCAGACCTCTCAGTGGGGCAATGACGTGAAGACGCTCCATAAGTCTCTGTCCGCCTGCCGGCGAGTCTGGCTCTCGTTCCTGACCTAGATAAAAGCCGGACAGGGCTAAATATATCAAGCGGCTTATTGAGGACAAATGTTATGATAAGTCCATGATGACGGTGAAATGCTCACCAGTAAAGGAGCAAGGAACTGGTCTGAGTCTTCTTACTGGATTTTTTATGATGATGCAAGAATAAAATAAGTATCTGATGTTTTTTGTGACTTAATCATTTGCCACATCACTGCAGATTCCATTGAAAAAAACAAACAAAAAAAACAACGATGCTGTGGTTCGCCAAGAGACGAGTAAGACAGATGGAAGCTTTGGACGAATTCCAGGATTTACTAAGCAGACATGCGTACACACACACACACACAGATCATTTCTTAGCCACTGCCCACTTTCACACTCACCCGTATGACATTGCTGAGCCTCCACTGCAGTCAGAACCCATGTAGCGAGTGGGCGAGAGGGCAGAGGTCTTCCTGCTCATTAGGCGTGATTAAGAAGAGGACACGAGCTGCGCTTCTGAAACAGCTTTCTCAGCTGCTTCGCTCTGCTCCCTGATCCTGTCTTCATCTATCTGCGCAAGACGATCGAGCTTGCTCAGGCATGTGTCCACTGACATTAGATTCGGAGTAGGCGAGAAGTCAACAAGAGTAATCAAACGGTCTGTCAGGCATCTGATGGCTCTTTAATTGAAGGTGATGTGTGCACTAAATCAACTGACCACAAGGGTGCTTAGGATAATAGAACAAGTGTGTGTGTGTGTTGTGCATTTGGGTCAAGACCAGTGGGTTCCAGGATCAGCACAATCAGCATGTTACCTATACGGCTTTTATGATTCAGGTGCCCGGGATAGAAGATTAAAAGTGGTAAATGAATTTATATTATTTTTGGGAACATCTTTCAGCTTTTAAAGTGACGAAGCACTATCAATACGGAATTACCCCCAACAGTGGATTATTTTCTATAACGCATCAGCCGGACGTGTTTATTCCTCTTATACCACAGCAATTACATCTTTCTTTGATCTTTCTTATTTATCTATAGTTGCATTTAGTGCCAGGGTACGTAGCTTAGAACTGTCTCCTTACACCTCCAGGGATGGGGGTTCGAATCTCTCCTCGGCTTAGCATTCGCATGGGTTTCCCTTGGATACTCCAGTTTCCTCTAACAGTCTAAGGACAAGTCAAGGGCCAGGGGTAGCTCAGTGGTTAAGGCATTGGATTACGGTTCGGAAGATCCCAGGTTCAAACCCCACAACCACCAAGTTGCCACTGTTGGGCCCTTGAGCAAGGCCCTTACCCCTCAGCTGCTCAGATGTGTGATGAGATTAAAATGTAAGTCGCGAGCGTCTGCCAAATGTAAAATGTAAGTCTAGGTTGTTTGCTGTTTCTAAATGACCGTTAGTGCATGAATAGATGTGTAAGTGTATAATCAATTAGATGAGCATATATTTCCGCCCCCTTTGAGGTTTTAAACATTGAATATACAGTAGTCTGGCATTTTCATAATTTGCACAAAATTGTGACACTATGGTGGAAAACAAAACGGTATAGCTTGTCACTGTCACCAGACACTCTTGCAACACCTGATAAATAAATATCACACTATGTTATATAAGGTGGCACGGTGACGTGGTGGTTAACGCTGTGCTTACACCTCACACCGAGGGTGATGCGCTCTATCTGTACGTATCTGGTTTCCTCTCACAGTCCTAAAACATGCAGATTTGGCTAACTGGAGTTCCCAAATTGCCCAAAGTGTGTGTGTGTGTGTGTGCCCTGTGATTGATTAACACCCTGTCCAGGGTCCTGAAAAAGGATCCTGTACAGGATAAGCAGCATAGAGGATTAATGAATAAATAAATATATTCTATTCTAGTCTACCTTTTTTTTTTATAAACCCATGGTCTAGAACCGGCAGCATGTTGGCTTAGTGGTTAGCACTTTTGCACCTCCAAGGTTGAAGGTATAATTCCTATCTACGGGTCTGTGTGTGGAGTTTGCATGTTCTCCCCATGCTTGGTGGGTTTCCTCCAAGTGCTCTGGTTTCTTCCCACAGCCCAAAGACATGCACATTAGCGTAATTCGTGTTCCCAAATTGTCCATAGTGTATGAAGCATGTGTGAATGTTGACTGCAGGTCCTAAAATGGGAATAAATACAAAGATGACCACTGGCCTCCACGGTCCCTAGTTGGACTATAGAGGTTCCAAGATGTGTGATGGACGGATGGATGGGTGTTACCTTGTTATTGAAAACTAATCAACACCTTCTGAGAAAGCAAAACAGCTTACAAATTTCGCATGATAGTTTTTTTTTTAAAGGTTTTTGATCTCTTTAATGTGCATCTGCATTGTTTTACGGACAATACAGTAATACATCAAAGTTGCTCATTTTTTTCTGCTACAGAACATAGCCCGGAAAAAAAACAACAACATGCATGTGCAGAGAATAAGATGCAGTATGTCAGGCATATAAGAGATTCCAACGCTGATCCAGTGTTTCAAGCCAGTGTATTTTTATCTGAAGTGTTGCGCGAAACCTAAATCCCCGTCTGATCACTCATGGATTAGAATGAGCAAATAAACAAGCTCAGATGCTAGACCATCTCTCCAGCTCATACCTGGTACAGAACCAAAATAAGCTGCTTCCAGTTATCTCTGCGGCAGGTGTATTTGCATGTACTCTCTCTCTCTCTCTCTCACACACACACACACACATTAAATACTTCACTCTTTCAGCTCTTCTCTTTTCTCCCCCCATTTAGCTCTCCTTGCTTCTGTATGAATATGAGCAGTCCTCTCTCACGTTCCCTCTCCCTCCTTCAGTATCAGGACCCTGGGATTCTCGGCTAAATTGCTTTTTCCGAAAGCAGGCCATGCCCTCCTGCTTTTTATTTTCATAAAGCGTCATTAGATATTGCGTTCTGCGCCCAGGATCCTGGAAACCAGAGGATGCGCTCAAAAGACGGGCGACGACAACAAAATATAAAAACCGAGGTTCAAACAGGGAGCCGGTCACGAAGCCCGAGCCCATTTCGACATAAAGGAGAACTCGTATTATTATGTAAAGCTGACAGACAGACAGGCTGTTGGGAATATTACAATATAACTCAGAGGTAGCGTGAGAGCTGGATGGAAGGCTGGTACTGCAAGATCTAATAGAGATAGCAGCTTTTTTTTTTCTTTTTTTTTTTTTTCTTTTTAGAAGTTCTCACCTTGGAAACATCCTCAGCAAAAGCAATTTAGTAGAGTAATGTTTTTACACTTCATCAAGCCAGGCTTTGGTTATCATGTAATCGACATGGCAAAACCTCCAGTGATAAATTAACACTTTCGAATAAAAGGCTGCTGTGATTAAACGATGCGCGCTAGAGACACTGTTTTGGCAATGTAATTAAATTCGACACTGATTCTGCTGTGAGATTTAGTTAATTTGATGTTGGAATTATCTTGCACCAAACCCGAGTTTCGTGAAAAAGACGAGAATTCCGCAGTGTTTGGCTAAAGCCGTTACATTTACGTTCTAAATCATTCGTGATGGTCTGATGTTGAGTCCTGAATTTGAAAATGAATTTGACAGTCAAAATGATTTTCATGACTTCTTTGACTCAATTGTTTACTTTTCATGGCCTAAATACTTGAAACTGTTCTGCTTCTGTGCGGCACGGTGGTGTAGTGGTTAGCCCTGTCGCCTTGCACCTCCATAGTCCGGGTTCGATTCCCGGCCAGACTCGATTCCCGTCTCTGTGTGTGTTGAGTTTGCATGTTCTCCCCGTGTTAGGGGGGTTTCCTCCCACAGTCCAAATACATGTAGGCTCAAATTGCCCATAGTGTGTGAGTGTGTGCCCTGTGATGGATTGGCACCCTGTCCTGGGTGTACCCTGCCTCTTGCCCTAAGCCTCCTGAGATAGGCTTCAGGCTTCCCGCGACCCTGAATACAGGATAAAGCGGTAATGACGATGAGTAAGTGAGTGTTCAGCTTCCTGATTGATTAATTCTGTTGAAAAGACGAATCAGTCAGTGTGCAACTCCGACAGCACAGCTTTCACACCTGATTCCATTTACAACATGATTTAGTGCAAGCCCCAGACCACTGTGTTCAAGCAGATCTTTGGACAACCTCTGAGCTTCGAGACAGTTTCCACACCAAAAAAACAAAAATGGATGAAAAACAGGCCCGAGTCTGGAAAAAACTAAATAAACAAAAACAATTTTTGAACCCCTTGACTTGAGGCTTGAACCGCACTTCCTTACCTGACTTACACTCAACTTTGATTCGGGCTTAAATGATTTACCCGAGTTTCCCATGCTCTAGTGCAAATAGGCTGTGGCACGGATAATAACTGCTTCTTCAGCATAAAGGCAGGCTTAGTGATTTTAAAGTCAATACATTTTTATTACTATCTGATGAAGGTTCTGCTCTTCATTCCAGCAGCGTTAATAGAAGAAGTGCTCAAATAAGAAACTCCAGTCGATATGGCGCCACGAGCTTTTTAAATGGAAGAAAGACAAATGATGTGGACCAGCTACATCAACCAATTAGGACAAAGAGGCATGTGGACACTGCCTGTTAATCATGCTGGCTGTTCTTTCAGACCAGCGTCAGTGGAGGGAACACTGGGTCAGAAAAGGATCTTTGATGCCCTGATGCTATAAAAGAACTATGTTTGTGATGAATATCTAACTCCAGTCTCTGTGATTGGTTGCATTGAAAAGTTCACATACGCTGATCAGGGAAATTAATCTTATACCTAATATACTGGGATTTCAAAGGATTCTTTGATCTTGTTTTTTTTTCTGGAGTGGAATGATTGTACAAAATGCCATTTTCAATCCGAATAATTTTGATTAAATTAAATTGAACATGTTTGTGTCTTCTGCCGTCAACACATGGTTCAATTTAATGATTAATTTAGTGGTGCTGTAAGTCTAGAAATGTATTTTTATTTGCCAAACCCAAGGTGTTTCAACTTTCTGTTCGCAATCATGATTAACTA
>NC_071107.1:1972500-2092500 GCF_024256425.1 Clarias gariepinus
AAAAGTTTGGACACAAGTTTGTATTCATTTTCTATGTTATGAACAATACTGGATTTATCTTAATAACACATATAATAACACATATGGCATTAGGTAACTATGTAACAACAGAAACAGACAAGGGTCAGCTGTTCTGGAACAGTTCTTCCAAGAACAGTATTGAAGTGCATTTGCAAAACCTATCAAGCACCATGGTGAAACTGGCTCTCATGAAGAACATCCTAGGAAAGCAAGACTAAAACTGAGCTCTGCTGCAGAGGAGAAGTTCATTTAGAGTCACCAGCCTCAGAAATCACCGATTAACAAACAGCACCTCAGATTAGAGAAGGATTTACATTTCAAAGTAGATTATTGTGTATTTCGGACTCTTTCAGTGCTGCTTTATTACTTAGAAAGAAATACAAATTAGGAAACCCGTGGAATTAAAAGGGTGTCCAAACTTTTGACTGGTAGTGTAAGTGATCGTGTATGTACAGTATGTGCATGTACGTACGTCCACAGTTCTTCGTTCTTAGACAGATCTGAGGCTTCAAGTTCCACATGCTAGCTGAGGGTTAACCTAAAAGAAAGTTTTGATCGCTTTCCCTCAGCATGTGTGTGAGACTTACAGGAGGAAGCATAATGCACAGCAGGATGGGGGTCTGATTTTTTTTTTTTTTTTTTGATATTCTGATTTTCTGAAGCACCATCTGCCTTTACAGATGGTAATTTGCAGTGTAAGATTATAGCAAAATAAATGACAAGAAATGACTGCTATTTCCCTTGAGAAATATGACAATTTATTGAGGAATGTAAGAGGAAACTGCTGAGGCCACACTTCAGAATGAACTCCGACAGCAGATAAATGCAGTTGAATTTAGGCCCATAGTAATGGTGTTTTCAAAACCCAAGGTGATGTGACCTGCTCCCAATGTAACGCCGAAGTTTTGTGTCTTAGGTGTTCAACGTCAGTTGTTCCATAAAGCTAATACTGTACTTTACATGCTGTTCATTTATAACCTGTCCTTGTTTTGACAACTTGCATGCACAGCGGGAAAATGTTCAAGCTGTTAGTGGATGATTACAGAGCCCAGATCATGTAGGAGCATCTGATGTCATGATCTAAGTGAGGATCTAAATATGACTAGGCATATTTAAAATAATCCTCCATCGGGTGAAATTTTATTTATTTTGTTTATGTAAGAACTTTCCAAAGTGTCTTATACTACAGTAACTGGGCAACATTTAAAAAATGAATTTTGATATATTATCATACAACATGGTATGCTTTTTAACCATTTATATGCCTTTTTAATTTTACGGGACATCCAGATCATTCAGATCAGATCAGGTGATCAGACCAGTAACATCCTGTATAACCCAGTACTACCAGCTACATCTAGAGAAGGAAAACTCTGTTTAAATCCTATGCTGTTTTGCGTCAACACGCTTTTATGCAAAAGGCTTCAGGAGTAGACGTAGAGGAAAAATTATAGAGCTGCAATGGCGATGATAAATCGGATCAATCAGCTTGGTAGAGAGGGGGGTCCCACTACTTGGGTCCCAGTGGGTCCTCCATATTACCCGGCCCCTGCTTTTGCCCTGGAAAGGCCAGTCCAGCATTGCTTCACAGCTTCAAAACAACATGGCTAGCAGTGGTCTACCAGATATAAACCACAATGCTCGAATGTGGCACCAGGGGTTGATTTTGATGGTGGGAAAGATCACTGGAACTCATTGGACAGCCACCGCTCACATACTGTAAGCTGGGCTGCAGCAGTCAAAAAAGCAATATGAACGAACAATAAAAAGAGAAAAAATCTGAATACATCTTTTAAATTTATGAATTGCACTCAAAAAAAAGAAAATTTTGGTTTAAGGAACTTACAGAAGTGACATGAAATCAAATGCATAAAAAGTCTACAGGCTGTTAAAAGTTCATTAATAATCAGGGTGGACGCACTAAAATAACTAAGAACTATTTCTTATAATGCTACGAAAGAAAAACAAGTTTGATAAAAAACTTTTTACAGAAATGGAAAATACTCTGCTAATGATTAGATTTTATATTGATGTCATTCCAGCCATTCCTGTGTAGCCGAAGGGGCTAGAAAAGCTGAAGATTAGCAGTTAAAGGAGCATCCAAAGAAGCAGCTCATGCTTCTGATTATTCTAGCGATCACCAATAAGCCTGATATTATGGGAATCTTAGCACTATTTAAACTGGTAGTTTCTAGTTTAGCCCATTATAGAAGGAGAGGACTAATGTAAGTCTAGGAGAGTCGAGTATGCACACTTGTTTCTCGGGTGCCACAGTATCGGATAGACTGTGCAGTGTGGACTTAATGAAGTAGTCTGCTGAGAGTTTGTAGGTCACATCCTCAGCAAAAGACCTACAAGGTTGTGGATGTCAGGGGCACTTGGAGAGGGTCAAAAGAACACCTGGGTAGTCATAGATTAGGAGACAAGGGACTGGTAGTGCTTCTTGTAGACAGGTTGTGATCTTGATTGGTTGATTTGGCAAAGATGGCTAATGTAATGGACTAGATGCAGTGGGAACACCAGTAATGATGTCGTAATGACATTGGAGTATGTGGAACTGTGTCATATAGGAACTTAAAAAAATTTCTTACATATCGGTTTACAGTATTAATGGAGAAATTGGGCTTTCTATAAGCTTATATATACATTTGGCTTAGTAGAGGAACATGAAGGAAGCCATTTCTCTGTTGATGAACAGAGAAGGCTGAAAAGTGGTATTTGCCAATCAATTACTTTTAATTAATTAAGGAAGCCAATTGGTTGTAGTGGTAGCCATCATGTCACCAATTCTTTTTACCCTTAGATTATTTAGATTATTCTAAGCAGTTAATCAGCACCTTCTGATTCTGCATCATTTCTAAAACCCTGGCCTCCCAGGACCTCCTTTAATAGCTAAAGCCTTTATTTCTAAAACCCTGGCCTCCCAGGACCTCCTTTAGTAGCTCTTTCAAATATTTTTAATTAGTTGAGAAAGCCAAATCGTGGTAAAGGTACTGTAAGCTTCTTGTCTGATTCTTGTCTAATTTAAATATCATTAACCAGATATTATCATTTAAATATTGTTGGGTTTTCAGCCCTGTTAGCTGCCTTGTAAATATTACATATTTGTGCATTTAGAACCTACATCCACAGTCACATAGCTGAGATAAAGATATTACCTACTGTCCCACAAATAATCCTTTATGGGTCATGATCCGTTGTCGAGTCGTGGAAAACTTTTTCACAGCACCTTGGACACTTAAAATGTCATTTTGCTTGGACAGTTAATTCTGAAATAGTGGCTTAGTCCCTCTTAAAGGTGGGGGGGTAGAGTATGGAGGACAGAGACAAAGTGCCAAGCTGAAACATAGAAGGCAGTGGAGATGACACCGAGACAGCAGTTCAACAGAAACTTCTCTCCCTCTCTCGCTCTACCTCATGGTACAGCAACATCCCTTGGCATTTCATTACACCCTCATTAAATCAAAACGCAGTGCTGTATTAATAGCCCGTCAGCACCGTTAACATTTGTTTTATGTGAATTCATTCAAACCTGAGGTTTTTACAAATGGCACAGCTCCCAACAACCGCGCCATGAAAAATTAGGCTTGTATTTTGGTACCCCAAACCCTGTACAATGAATTTCAATAAGCCACGCCGTTGCTTGCACCTTTGCGCTGAGGACAATGAAAAATGGCCATGTTTCTGTTTCTCAGACATATTCCAACACAATCCCAGTTCCTTTGTCCAAGGCCACAGGTTGCACGATGAAATAAAATGATAATGAAGATAAATATAGTAAATTAATGTGCTTGACAGAAGGTGGTATTGGGTAAATGTTCCTTCGGCACAGGGACCTAAAAGGAGAAAGAATTACCCAGGAAAGACGGCATCACAAGTCCGTGAATACTAATGGACTGCCGTATAATTCAGAAACAGGGTTTAGCATATCCAATCTTCTGTGCTGCTTCTATATTTAGCACAAGTCCTTTAGCTATATTTATGAGGCAGTATGTTTCTTGATTTCATAAATACCCAGGGTGATCTGAATCCTTTCAGATAGGAGCTGAGGGAGAGCTGACAACAGCTTAAATTGATTTTAGGAGAGGGCCGACAATCCATTTCCCCTTAGCTGATGGCGAAGGACGAGGAGAAGAGTTTGGGAATTTAGGAGTTGACAGCTGCTCCCTATTTTCAAAGACAAACATGCTCATAAAAGCACGTTTTCAACTTCACATGCACAGCAAGGCTAAAATTGCAAATTTAAAATCAGACTGTCAAGATTTCAATACAAAGGAGAAGTAAAGTCTTGTAGTCAATAAAATGGATGGTTACAAAAAAAAAAAACAGGCTCTGGAAGGATTAATTAATGATGCTAGTTATCAAGTCTTAGAGCTTCCTTCTTTCATTGATTCAAAGCAAACACAGTGTCTTGTTAATAATGAGGAACGCTCTTGTGATTTGTGTTGCAGGATCGGCGTGTTTAATTGGGTTTTCAGTTTCCACTCTTTTTCCCGGTTTATTAAGAACACAAGCTCAGCATCTGAAAATGTAATTCACTCATTCATTATCTTATCAATCTTACAAAATCATATTATTAAAATACAATTTCATGGAATGAATAATCCAAGCTAATTATCCTTAAAAAAAGAGACAAGATGTTCATGAATGTGCAAGACCAATAATCTTTGGCTAACGTACTGTAATAGCTCTCTGTTCACAAAACTAATCAGGAAGTGATATGAGCCCTCACTATTATAATAAATGTTTCTGTGAGAAAAAGGAACTAAAATAAATGTAGTTACCATTGATTTTTTTTTTCTTTTTGCCTGTGATGTAGATGTGGCCTAATCCAAGCTGAGAAAAAAATGTGATTAGTTCAAAATATTTCTACAAATTTGAACTAACACACCTAAATGGATCATGGCTACCAGCATGCTCAGTCCTTTTATTAATGCTTTTTTTTAATACTCTCATAATCTGTTTACGCAATTAACAATGGACATGGCTGAAAAGCAGCTCTACAGAAGTTATAGTATATACAGTATATAGACACATTTTTTAATTATACACTTGACATATTGTCCCTGTGACAAAAAATAAAAAAATGTCCCTGAAATGTCATGAGAAAGAAACCTTGAGAGGAACCAGATTCAAAAGGGAACTCATTCTCATTTAGGTGAGACCAGGTAGCATGAACATTTAGAAATCTCTCCTATAACTTCTAAGGTTGAAAGTGCTTGAATAAAAATATTTATTTATTTATTTATTTATTCAATCCTAAATTATCAACAAACTAGTTAAATTAATCAAGTTCTTTCTAAACCTGTAATATATTTTTTCTATATTTATTGAAACATCTTGAAATCATCGGAAATTGCTGAAATTCGTCATCTAGCACACTAAATGATTTTCTTTGCATATCCCAGTTTTCTTTGGTAAACCAAAGCTGTAACCCACTGAGCTACCACTAACCCATTTTACTAACCACACAAGGGGGTGAAAACCATGGGGGGGGGGAGCTGATGGGGGGGGATCTATACTGGTCAACAAAGTGTCCAATTCAAAACTTGAAAAAGATCGATTTTGATTTTGTCTTTACTCTCCCATTCCAAACTCATGGTTAAACAATCCGAACAGAGGACTTCTCCAGTCCAGGTTTGATACAAAACCTGAAGGTTTGTCATTCTGCTCAATAAACAGAATGCAGCAAAACAACACAATCAAGAAGGAAAGTCCTTGTTACAGCATGTTTTTAAAAGAATTTTCAAAATAAGTGCTTTAAAAAAGAAATAAAAGAATTCAAACAACAGCAGCAAGACATCAAATTAAAAAGCGATGAGAAAAAGAATGGGATTATTTGCTTTGGATGACAAACTGCCTCTCTACTGCCAAGGATTTTGTAGGCTAATAAAACATATTGAGCCTTACTATGCTAATTTCACATACGTTTCTACAAGAAATGCGCAACGTAGTTGCAGCAACGACTAGAAGAAACCGACTAGATATTTTCGGCCCTCTGTTTTATGACATCATCTAAAGACATGATCTTTATTTCAGTGCATCGTTACCGATGTGTCATTTTGAGTCACTGCTGCATTATAATTTTAGCAATAATGAGGAACCGCGAGGAAGTGTTCGGACTTGTGAGAAGATCTACCGATACAGTAGTAGTTTTTTTACAGTACACATTGCCTCTTAGTTAGAAGATTAAAACTGAGTAGTAAAAGTAATTGTGGCATTCCAAGAACATCTGGAATGCATCTGTGTACTGTTAACACTTGGCCAAATAATACAAATTAGTACGCAGCTTAAGAAAACAACCGGCCTTGGTAAACAGAATTAGTTTTTATTTATTTATATACTGTATGTTATAATTTGAGACAACTTAGACAGCTAAATTTGCTTTTGCATTGGCATTTTACCACAGCAAACTATCTAAAACTAGCTTGGTCACAGTATTATTATTATTTTTTTTATTTTTTTTACTTTCAGGCTGAAGCTTGTATATTTGCTGAATGAGTCAAGTAAAATAAAATAATATTTAACATAAATTGGCACCTTGTCCAGGGTGTACCCCACCTTGTGCCCTTGGTGAAATAGGATAGGCTTCAGGTGCCCCACGACCTTGTATACAGGATAAAGCAGTAAAGGTGATGAGTAAATGAGAGAGTGCGCGAGTGAACATTTAAACAGTAAAGACGTAATGAAAATAACAAAATAAGTACAGTGCAACATCATGTTTATGTGAAATTCCTTTTAATTCACATTTTAATTCTCCGCGAACACAGGCAATATAAAATCATTTTCCCAGCATATAATAAATAAAAATTTATCAGTTTTTATTTGTACTGGGGAGTCGGACTCATTGTATTTCATGGGCCATATATTATCCAATTCAATCTCTAGTAGACCAGTAAAGCTATTTCATAATAGCCCATAAATAACAACAAAGAATGAATAAATGAATAAATAAATAAATAAATAAGTATAAATAACAAAATAGAGCCTGTGCAGCAGCAGCATGCCTTATTAATAGAAAATAATTGTAGATTTCAACCATCTCAGCTTGGTGAGTTCTTCATTGCTTGTATGTGTGTATGTGTGTGTGGTATGTGTGCACACACCAGGGCAGTTAAAACTTGATTTATCTTTCCGCATCAAGTCTACACAGATCCCTGTAGGCTACGCCAGTGACCTATGGCATTGTGTGCATTTATACTTGTGCGCTGGTGTGGCTCTGCAATTACACCAGGAAACCACTAGTTGGCGGTGGGGTTTATATGCCGCTGTGCTGAGTCTCTGAGAATGAATGGTGAATACAACTGAGTACAGTAGATCTTGTTGGAGTTGGAACAGATGTTAATCAACCGTTACGTTTACTGAAGACGTTGGTCAGAGTTGTGGTCTGCATCGTCACAACATGTACTTCCATTACTGGGATGCCATATGGTATGTGGCTATACAAGACGTACAAAGTAGACTTGATAAAGAAGCATAAGTCATCCTAAAGAAGGTGGATTTACATGTGAAACACAGAGGGGATTCTTCTCATCCCATGGCAACTGCATGTTTGAACACGTGGGGGAAACAGATATCATGACAGTTCTAACTACTCTTGTTGGAAAGAATTGGTTCAAGCTCCAGCACCATCAATGCTGCCATGGTTGGACCCTTGAGAAAGTCCTTAACTTAACTGCTCCAGCGGTGCTGTATCATGACTGACTCTGACACCATCTTCCTAACAAGATGGCAAATGCAACAACAAGAATTTCCATGTGCTTTTGTCACATAAATGCTTGTTCGGCTTCTTCTGCCTTTTACTGAGTTGATTTCAGAAACTGCTCATCCGGGATTTCCACTGACAGCGACTTTTGGTGGCTGCATCCAGTGAGTGGCAGTTCTTCACTGATAAGAAAGGAGAATGACTAGACGGGTTCAATTCAAGAAAAGATCTGCAGTCGGTTAAATAAATGCTTACTCTTTACAATCATGGTGAACAGAAAAGCAACTTAGAATCCAAAAACAGGATTCTGAAGGAAAAGAATGGGAATTTAAAGAGAGAGGAAGAAATGAAAGGGATCAAAGTGGGGTTCTGCACATGCGAGTCAGAAGCCGTGTCCAGCAGGCATGTGGAAACATGGCTAAACGGCAAGAGTGGTGGCGGAGTTGCGAAGTGTACCAGCAGCTCCCCAGTCACACGTTTGCAGTCACAGCCAGACAGGCCCGCCAAGTCATCCTTTGGTGCGGCTGCAGGCAGGAATCATATGCGAAGCAGCCAGTGTGGCCATCACTCTCCAGTGGCTTCCTCCGTGATCCCGACTGAGGAAGGAGGCTCAAACTTTCCTTAACTTTCCCTTTCGCCACCTGAGTAGTAATGGCTGGCATTACAAAACTGAAAATGCCAATTCAGCTCTTGGAGTCTTTCATTGGCGCTCTTCTGGGTAGGTGGTTAACCAGCTGTGAACAGTCTGTGGGGAATATGGCATGGCTCCTTTAATATTCCACAATCTCTGCTGTCTTCTCAATGCTTTCTCCTGACTTTCAAACCCTAAGGTGAGCTTTAAAAGAGTGGAGCAAACCTGAGGTCCTTAGGCGTTCATCTCCTCTCAGCTGTGCCAGATTTAGTGGTCCTGCCCCTTCCAACACCTGCTGATGAGGAGGCTGCATACCAAGTGAGCTCCCTGGAGTGAGCGAGGAGCGAGAAGGGGGGTACGCCTGGCATGAGAGAAGCCGTGACAGGCACCAAGCATCCTATAATCATCAGAGTCACTGAGATTTCAGTATCTGCATTATCCTTGCAGTCTGCATTGATGTTCTGCTTTATGATTGGCTGACTTGAGAACCTCTTTAGAACAATTGTATAGCTAGTCCTCTTAAAAAATTACTTGAAGACATCATGGAGCATCAGGTTCACACAAACAGCATGGGACCTAAACTCTAGTTGTCAGGTAATGTGATCTTTGCCATAGTAATGAGATTTTGTAAGACAGAATGAGTGATAAAGCAAAGTGAAGCTGTAGAGGAAAACTGCCTCAGATGATATATTGATGGAATAATGAATAACACCAGTGTCTTTTTTATTTTTTTTGTCTGAGCATGTTTCAGTGCACTAATCTCTCTCTCTCTCTCTCTCTCTCTCTCTCTCTCTCTCTCTCTCTCTCGCGCAGTTCTCACCAGTCTGTCCCAAGAGGGAAATGGAGGACTCTGACTCAGCCTTTGGCGAAGTCCTATAAAGGCTAACTGTGTCCATCACAATGACTGATAATGCTCTGTATTAGTTCCATCACAGGACCAAATTCATGTCACTTGAACAAATTGGCCCCCTGTGCATATTCTCATACACATTTCATAATCTAAAGCCACTCTGGTTTAAAAAAAAAAAAAAAAGGAAGGTAAAAATTTCAAGTTTCTAGAATTACAAGGAAAAGTGGAGAGCAGATGTAGCACTTGTCAAACACTTTCAAACTCTTCTCTTTGCTTTAACAGCAACTTGTCATCCAATAAGCATTTTAAACTGAGCCTCGGCTGTTCTACAAATCTCCCAGACGTCCCTCGCCCACCGGCACACCTCAGCCTGCCAGCCAGACCGACAAGGAAGTAAGCTTGCATTTAAAAATCGCTAAATATTCATATGAAAGGAAGAGAAAGAGAGAAAGAGGGAGAAAGAGAGAGAGAGAGAGAAATACCGAGTCCTCCAGGGAAAGTGCGATCAACTGTTTTTGTCTGTCATTGTCAATCTTATCTAACACACCCAGGGGACATTGTTAGTCTTCGATTATGTGTAAAGATCCCTAAAACCCAGCCAAAAACATGGTTATGCATGCAAAGACTTTCACTTTCAGGTTTTTATAAAAGATGCATTTTTCATGTACGAGAAGATCCTTCATGATGAATTCATGTTGGCAATATTAAATCAGGAATTTGTCTGCCAGCATTTTATTCGATAAATTTTATAGCTCTTTATTTCAGACGTGATTTGTCTATGCACATCTAATCTTGAAAACCTCAGTTTACGAACCCCGTTACAGGCAAAGAAAAAGCAGTCAGAAGACTACACTGTAACAATCAAGTAAATTAAATGAGATGTTACCTCCAATTCAAGTGGTTGATTATTTACTGAATTAAACCCCTCTACTCCCCATCCAATAGTTCATTGGCCCATTATGAAAATTCAAATATGGCACCTAAAGAGGATCCATCTGATGGGGCCATAATAGACGTCATAAGAGACATCTACTAAAATGTTCAGACACCCTGTATTTTGCTAATTTTGGTTTAAAATGTAAACAATGACCACATTTTCAAATCAAAATTTGACTATCAAAATCATCAGTCACCACAGAAGAAGCCATGTCTGATGTTCGCCTTTTATGAGTGTGTGTAGGGCGGGTCAACTGCAACTGTTGTCACTTGTGGACAGAGGTGGTTAGTGTATTCGACTCCACTCGATTAACCATTTGTTCTATACGCACACAGCTGTAGATCTACCACCTGACTGTTACGCCAACCAGACACAGCAACATCGATCACATGACTCCATTTGACCAATCAGGTCTTCAGCCGATGTTCTATAAATTCATCCTACCAGTGAATCCATTCTACATAAGCTCACTGCACATGCGCATATAAAAGTTTCTGTATCTTTCTTTAATTTTGCGGAAATCCATGCTACTAGTGGGTTCTTGTGCTTAGTGTACAATCCTGCGGTAAGCATAGAATGCTTTTGATGCTTGTGTTTATATGTTAACTTTAATTGTATATAATTGTACATATACATATAATGTCTATAAATATATAAGTATATTTCAGTACAGAATAAATTAATCTTTAATTATTTTTTATGCATTCCGAAAAATATGATGCATCCCTGACATCATATACAAAGCATGTTTCGCATGCAAAAGAACAGCTTCATACTGCAGTGTTTTCCTGATTTCTTATTCTTTGGCATGTTTGTCACACAAAATGTTTTTGATCATCAAACACATTTAACTATTAGTCAAAGATAACATTATTGAACACAAAATGCAGTTTTTAAATAAAGGTTTACGGTATTAAGGGAGAAAAAAAAACTCCAAACCTACATGGCCCTACAAGGGAAAAAGTGATTGCCCCCCTTGTTAAAAAATAACTTAACTGTGGTTTATCACACCTGAGTTAAATTTCTGTAGTCACCCCCAGGCCTGATTACTGCCACACCTGTTTCAATCAAGAAATCACTTAAATAGGCGCTACCTGACACAGAGAAGTAGACCAAAAGCTAGACATCATGCCAAGATCCAAAGAAATTCAGGAACAAATGAGAACAAAAGTAATTGAGATCTATCAGTCTGGTAAAGGCTATAAAGCCATTTCTAAATCGTTGGGACTCCAGCGAACCACAGTGAGAGCCATTATCCACAAATGGCAAAAACATGGAACAGTGGTGAACCTTCCCAGGAGTGGCCGGCCGACCAAAATTACCCCAAGAGCGCAGAGACAACTCATCCGAGAGGTCACAAAAGACCCCAGGACAACATCTAAAGAACTGCAGGCCTCACTTGCCTCAATTAAGGTCAGTGTTCACGACTCCACCATAAGAAAGAGACTGGGCAAAAACGGCCTGCATGGCAGATTTCCAAGGCGCAAACCACTTTTAAGCAAAAAGAACATTAAGGCTTGTCTCAATTTTGCTAAAAAACATCTCAATGATTGCCAAGACTTTTGGGAAAATACCTTGTGGACCGACGAGACAAAAGTTGAACTTTTTGGAAGGTGCGTGTCCCGTTACATCTGGCGTAAAAGTAACACAGCATTTCAGAAAAAGAACATCATACCAACAGTAAAATATGGTGGTGGTAGTGTGATGGTCTGGGGTTGTTTTGCTGCTTCAGGACCTAAAAGGCTTGCTGTGATAGATGGAACCATGAATTTTACTGTCTACCAAAAAATCCTGAAGGAGAATGTCCGGCCATCTGTTCGTCAACTCAAGCTGAAGCGCTCTTGGGTGCTGCAGCAGGACAATGACCCAAAACACACCAGCAAATCCACCTCTGAATGGCTAAAGAAAAACAAAATGAAGACTTTGGAGTGGCCTAGTCAAAGTCCTGACCTGAATCCTATTGAGATGTTGTCCTCTTGAGGTATTTCATAGTGGATTTCGAGATATGTTTAGGATCATTGCTCTGGTTTAGAAGCCATTCTCTTTTCAGCTTTAGCTTTTTTACAGATGGTGTTATGTTTGCTCCCAGAATTTGCTGGTATTTAATGGAATTCATTCTTACCTCCACCCGTGAAATGTGTCCAGTGCCACTGGCTGCAACACAACCCCAAAGCATGTTGGCCAGGTGTTCTTTTCATGAAATGCCGCTCCCTTTTTTCTCCAAACATGCCTTTCAACCTCCAAACTTCATCAGTCCACAGCCCTTTTTTCAAACGCATCAGGCTCCTGTAGATGTTCTGTTACATACTTCTGACATTGGATTTTATGATGGGGACGCAAGTAAAGTTTTCTTCTGCTGACTCTTCCATGCAGGTCTTGTGGAACGGTGCACCACCACTCCTAAGTCTGCTAAATCTTCCTGAAGGTTTTTTGCAGTCAAATGGTGTTTTTGATTTGTCTTTCTGACCAGTAGACGAGCAGTTCTCTTAAAGAGTTTTTTTGGTCTTCCAGATCTCATCTTGACCTCCACAGTTGCCCTGAACTGCCATCTCTTAATTACATTTCTCACTGTGGAAACTGCAAGCTGACAACGCTTTGCTATCTTCTTGTAGCCTTCTTCTACATTGTGGGCACCAATAACTTTCATTTTCAGAGTCTTACACAGCTGCTTAGAGGAACGCATGGTTGTTGAGTGTCCGCAAGTGTGTGCACAAGATTTGAAGAGTCAAAGTATTTGTAAAGAATTTTGGTTTGAACACATGCCACAGAACTGGTCAGAGAAATGATTTGAGCCGAACGTGTCATACCTAATTTATATGCAGTTGGGAAAATCGCTGAAATGTTGTCTACTTCACTGTCACTTTATTGCTTGTCACTCAAATTGTAGCTCATGACATGCATTTATGTTTTTCCAAACTAAAATTCAATTTCACAATCTGAGTCCTGCAATATGGCCGTACCATCAGGGAAGAAAACAAAACTCATAGACGTGATAACCTGGTCATTCAGAACGTTTATTTTATTGCCACATAACGTTCCTGGGTCAACAGAAGCGATCACAATCATAACACCGCCTTTAGAGGCTTGGACAGTGGACACTATGCATGATGGGTGCATCGCTTCATTCGCCCCCTTCCTATTAATAACTTAACACACAATAAAATATTTATAACTGCAGTAATTATCCAAATTAAAAGTTCATTAATTATCGTGAAAAAGTATTTGCCCTGATTTTTTCATAATTTTTAAACGATGATTTCATTTATTAATGAAGAAAAGCTGTCCAAACCTGCCTGTATGTGAAAAAGTAACTTCTCGCTTAATCTAATAACAATGTCACCATTGGCAGCAACAACTATGTTGTTTTTCATGAGTTTTTCATGTTGCTGCGAAGGAATTTTGGCCGCTTCTTCTTTGCAGAATTGTTTTAATTCATCCACGTTGTCTGTTTAACATACAGCATCTCAATCAGATCGGATTTATGTTTGGACTTTGACTAGGTCACTTCAAAACCTTTTCTTTCTTTTTTTTTGAGCCATTCAGAGATGGACCTTCTGGTGTGTTTTGGATCATTGTCCCGCTGCATAACCCAAGTGCAGTTAAGCTTAAGATCATGAACTGATGGCCGGACATTCTCCTTCAGGATTTTCTGGTAGAGTGGTACAGAATTTATAATTTCATTAATTATATCAAGTCATCCAGGGCCTGAAGCTGCAAAGCCCCAGACCATCAGTCTACCACCACCATGTCTCACTCTTGGCATGATGTTTTTTTATGAAACACTACGTGTAAGTTTGACACCAGATGTAACGGGACACACACCTTCCAAAAAATTTAACTTTTGTCATATCAATTCACAAAATATTTGCCTGAAAAACCTTAAGGAGAAACAAGACGTTTTTTGTAAAATATGAGACGAGCCTTAATGTTCTTTTTGGTCAGCTGTGGCTTTCACATTGGAACTCTCCTATGGATGCTATATTTCGCCCTTCGCCTCTTTATTGTTGAATCCTGAACACTGACCTTAACTGAGGCGAGTGAGGCTTGCAGGTATTTAGATGTTGTTCTGGATTTTTTTATGAGCTCCTTCATGAATCGTTGTTAAAACCATAGGGCTGCAACTCCCACCAAGATTCCCCGCTGTCTGGACAGCTTTTGTAAAAAAAAAAAAAAAAACTGCATTTTGTATTTACTTGGATTATATTAGTGTAATATAAAATTTGTTTATTGATCTGGATTTGTTTAATAAATTGTTTATTTAAATCCAAATTATGATTTTTTTGGGGGGTGAGCCAGTGTGGATATAAGTGGATCAGTGACTAAGGTCCATATAAATAAAATGCTCTTGGTATTCTTTATGGAACATCTTTTCTCTAATTGGAACATTTGTATATAATCGAGATTCTGATTACTCAAATTAAGTGCATATAGTACTGTGTATTTTCTCCATTAACTCCTTTATACTCCAAACACAGCTTTCTTTAATAAAGCATGGATTTAGAGCCCAATTAAAAACAAAGATACAAAATATTAAGACATGGATTTTTAGTCGGATATCTTTTCTTTCTTCTTATTTAATTGCCCTTCTCGTTCTTTTTTGTTCTGTCAGTGACACCAAGCGTGATTAAGCTGTAATAAAACGCATAAATTGGCTGAGTGGCTTTCACCACATTGCCTTTACCTCCGGTGTGATAAAGTGCCCATAAAGACTGTTCATGACGTTCATAAACAGTACGAACCCTGTAACTTTAAACTAGTTTGAATTTGATTAGCAGCACAAGTGAGCAGAGAAAGAAAGGCCATGTCACTTGCTCTGAACACCATCTTAAAACAAGTGGGAAATGGGATCCTTGTTGCTTATTGATTAGATGTTTCTCCAAAGCGTAGCTCTATGCATTGCCATAGGTATAGGAGCAGGATATAGGTGTAAACTTGCATAAAAATCAAATGCAATGAGTTGGGGTCTTGCTGATGTATTTTCAATACGGCAAAAATAAACACTGCCTGAAGCAGTGGCTTTTCGTTTAAGATTGATTTATTTAATGATTGAGATTTTTAACGTTGTAAACTTTAGAACACCTCTATGTTTAGGTCATGAATGTAAACCATGGAATCTCCAAGCTCTAGCTGTAGGGCCATTAAACAAGGCCTTGAACCCTCTCTATTCCAGGGGCCAGTGTGTAGCATCTAATGTGGTGCTCTGATTCCAAGTTCCTAACAAGCTAAGATATCTGAAAACAATAATTTAATTGTGTACATTGACGTGCAAAACAATTTGACGTGCAGAACGATTTGACTAGGATAGATCATTTCTGACTTGAAGTAAAAAGCCTCATGTTATATGAAACAAAAGCGTCATGTTCCTTTTAACTGGCATGCTTTGTTTGTGAAAATTCCCAGGCAACTGTCAGATTACCTTCTTTTTCTCCCTTAATACCAAAAGCATCCTCAAAAAGGAAAAAGAAAAGCCTTTCACGGCAATGTCTAAGGGGAGTTTTACCATCTTGTTTGTTTTGCTGCAATCTTCCTCCTCTAGTAATTATACGTGACACTTATTGATGTTTGTTCTTCAAGAGTTCTTTGTATAGTTATTAGTCCTTAGTGTTTACCATGTAAGCCTTTTTGTCTCCCAGAGAAACAACTAAAATAACCAGTATGTTTAAATACATTTGTCTTTTAATTCTGTGGTTTTTTTCTTTCTTTTTTTAAAATCTCCTTTTCTATGAATGCTGCTATACCGTATCATGAAGGTACATGAGAATAAACAAACTTAACCAGTTCCTAAATAATGCCTTATTATAAAACATTAAAACTCTAATAAAAAAATTACAAGTCAGGACAACTAAGTTAGGATTTGGATCGATTCAACACACCGTTGGTGTGGGAATAATATTGCGATAATCTGGCCCTAGAGTCTTGCTAATTTACACAATGTACTGATAGCCTCCACAAGAGTCCTCCAGTGAGCATTATAATCAGCTACTTAACAAATAACACTCTAATTAGGGACATTGCAATCAGGCAGTTAAGCAAGAGCACAAATATATTGCATCCTGTCAGAAAGATTTGAGACTTGGCTATTTATGACCACGAGAGCTTGCTCATTATTCACTGTATTATTTGCATGACGACCATCTTGTTCCCCGTCAGGGCAATGCTCTATGCAGGGCAATTAATTATGAACTGCTGTCAGTCAGTTGTAAATTATCCATTAGTGAGCATGATATCCTGTGAGAGAGTAATTCATGTGCTTTTCTTTAAATCACTCTAATTGAGGGTGGTTGATTGAAGATGAAGAAAAAGAGAGGGAAACTGCTGGAAGAATAGCGACACAGTCGTGCATGTTTTATTTGTACCGGGGCTATGGAAGAAAAAGCAGCGTTAACCAGGAAGAAGCAGTGATAACCTGGCTGCATACTAATAACGCAATAAAATCTCTGTGGATGAAGCCTCCTGATTTCTACATATATGATGGTTTAGATAGATAGATAGATAGATAGATAGGTAGATAGATAAGATATTAGATAGATATTAGCATTAGTACAGGTAAAAAGTTTGTAGAAAAAGATACATATAGAATAATTTGATGATATTTTAATCAAATCAGTGATATTATTATTTCAGGTTGAAGCTCACGCACATGTCCGTCTGTCTTCCTGTACTGCCGAACTTTCCGTCTAACTTATTAATGCAAAGAAAAGATTATTTTAAGGTTGGGTATCTTAGTAGACTATTAAATCCGGAACATGATTGAACATAACATCACCTTTACTCAACATTTTGATTTGAGCTCATACAGTACTGTGCAAAAGTTTTAGGCACCATATTATATGCTGTACCAATTTTGTTATATATGTTTATCATGTTTGCTTAATTATGTACAAAATCATTCAATTTTTCCATATATAATAAAAAATAATAATAAATAGATAACATTACAGGAGAATATATGCATGGCTGTAAAGAAAAAAAATATATAGTACAAGACAGACCAGTTTTCGGATGGAAACCAAAAAAACCTAATGTACGCTTCTGGGATTTGCATAACAATAGAAAGAAGCGAGTGTGACCAGAAGAACTCGTATTCTGCACATATTGACTGTTTATTTTATTTCCTCTTATAGAAGTTTCTTTTATGCAAAAATGTTTTCAAAAGCATCTTTTGCGTATGCCATATTTTCGTATGTGCCCAAGAACTTTGGTAACTATAAGTAAAATAGTTGTTAGGTTTTACTAAGCTTGCCAAAGATTATGAGTTCTTCTGGTAACATAATAACGCAGACATGATAAACATATATAACAAAATTGGTACAGCCTATAATATGGTGCCTAAGACTTTTGCACAGTACTGTAACTCTCTCAGTTCGGGTATTTTACACGCCCTCACCTGGGATTGCTGAGGATATGTTCGCTCTCACCACCTGTGTTTTCATAGTCATGTTCCACATTACTGCTATAATTATCACTACAGTTTTGGAACATACAGTATGAGACAATGTGGTTTTTACCTTCCTGCAGGAAGAATAACCATAACTTGATCTGTCCATCCACAATTAAGTTTTCTAAAGGTACATACCTTTTCTCAGAGTAAGCCATGCTGTATCGTAAGTTTGTGTTTGGTAAGGATTTGGGCGCTTTGAAAGGGCGTTACCATCGTTTCTGTTTCTTTGTCCGTGTCGAAAAGGTGATGGCTGCTCATAATGGGACAACTCAACATTTTGATTTAATTTACTGTGCAAATTTAATTTCAAGCGAATACCAAAGGACTGGCAAATTTTTTAAAAACTCTATCCAGCCAGTTTCTCATGATGCTGTGACAAAATCTGCTGGACTAACATACATACAGACAGACCTACAGGCAGACAATTTTCTGAGGCTGGTTTCCGGTCTTGCAATGTATGAAATGTAAAAATATTATTAAAAGAGCGAGTTCTGATCAATGTACAGAGAAAAACCTTATTATAATATATACATATATACTTATATTTATATACATATATACAATGTGGCATAGATGTCTTCAATAAAGGGACTAGAGACCCCATTAATCGGCTGTTCACTATCCGCTGTAAAGTCTTGGTGTTCGAGATAGAACGGCCCACCTTAGTAATTTTCGTCTTAAGAACTGAAAAAAAAAAAATTTTATGGCATATGAAACACCTGCTAAGTTGCGCGTACGTCCGGGAGCCGTTCAAAACTTCGTCAAAACCAATTCAAAACAAATTCTCTTTTTTTTTGCATTTTGTGCGAGCTTTAATGAAGACATAGCACCATGGGTCTCAAGAATGGACGCAAGAACAGTAGCAAGAAGAAAAAGGAGCCGTTTTCAGTTTGTTTTTTAAAGCCGCCGGTGCCAAGAGAAATCATAAATTAAGGTTAAATGAGATTTAATGTCTATTTATTTTACATTTGACTTCCTTTACATGCCATTGGGGTGTGTGTTACACAATACGAAATTTCGCCTTAAGAACTTACCGCCAGAACGAATTAAATTCGTATGCCAAGGTACCGCTGTACTATGAAAATTATCAGAAAAATCTAATCTGAAAAATGTGAGAGGACACGATGCCTCTGATTGGAACACCAGAGTGGCATATACTGTTCATCATACTGTAGAACGACTCTCTTCCAATCAAATTGCTTGGTTGGAACCAACTGTTGTATAGGCAAGGCAAGGCAAGGCAAGGCAAGTTCATATGTATAGCACATTTCATACACAGTGGTAATTCTAAGTGCTTTACATAAAAGAAAAGAAAATAAACATGAAATGAAATAAAAGATAATAGCAATAAGACATTTTAACAAAAACTTTTACATTTCATTTAAAATAAAAATAAATGCAGTTTGCAACAAAACTTTAAACTAATTAAAATTTAATTAAAAAAAATTAATAAATAAAAGACTAATTAAAACTAATAAAAACATAATTTAAAATAAAAATAAAACAGTTTAAAAAATAATTAATAAAAAAAATAATTAATAAATAAATAAATAAATAAAATTTTAAACATAAAATAGTACAGTCAGTACTAATACATTACAGTATAATGTGTAATAAATATGAATTCATAAATGAATGACCTAGCTAACAACAAAGAAATGTAACATTTGTTCTACAACAAAATGTTAACTCAGCGGTGCTCTGCTGCTCTCCCTCACATTTAACACCGAGCTGTATCAACAGAGAAAAATGTCAGCCATGTGAACATAAGACAATCGATTTCTAAAAGGATTATATGTTTACTGCACATTACTGGAGATTTACTAACTAATCCATCAGTCGCCCTTCCTCTCCTTGAAACTGAAACATCCCGTTCTGGGCAATGAAACCATTTAATTGCAATATTTAAATCGAACTCAGTGGTCAACGATAAAAAAAAAAGCCTATACTTAATATACAGTTGAATATCTTTTTCACTACGCACTGTCTACACACTGTCAAACCCTTGAGCTGTTAAATGATCTTCCCATTAATTTCAGAGCATGCACATAAATTGTACTTTTATTACACTAATCTACGCACATGGCCACAGCACTCTTTTAAAAAGTGCACACACAATGAAAGATAGATATCAGGCAATTTCAGCTGTATGGATGGGCATTGAAACTCGTATTGACTTGCCAGAACAAAAGCTGTATCATTGAGACAGTTTAAACATCCTGTTATGTGAGCTTTCAAAGACCAAAAGAATGATATTAATTTATACATCACGGACATACTGTAAAGCAGTTTCCAAGCTATATTTTACAGCATATTTTCAGGGTTTTTTATTATTATTATTTTATGAGTATTATACACAGTTTTACCAAATATTTATAGCACTTTTAGTTTCTCATTGCTTATATCAGTAACAGGTAACACTGGTCCACAAACAAAATGCTTTAAACTTCAAACCAAATTTGGATGATTCTGGTTTGCTGAAAATGAAACCAATGCTCATAATTGTCAGTTTGCTCTAGATTAAGATATGCTACTGCGCCAATAGCGAAACCTGATGAGAATACCTGAATGTTAAACTCAACAGATCTTGCAGTAACTAAATGGGTAAAATAATTTACAATGGAACCTCGGATTACGTTCCGGAAGCGGGCTCGTATTCCAAAACACTCGTAAATCAAGGCACCTTTTTCCATAAGGAATAATGGAAATTTAAACTATTTGTTCCACAGCCAAAAAAAAAGAAATACATAAAAATATTTAACACAAAATATAAAGTAAAAATAAAACAAATTAACCTGCATGTTACTTTTAAAAAAGTAAAAATAAATCCTGACCATTTATGTGCACAGGCACTGTGTGTGTGTGTGTTTTTCTCTCTCCTGCGCTGCTGAGTGTGTGTTATGTGTGTGCGAGAGCGTAATTTGACACCGTGCCGGTTGTGTGTGAGTAAAGCACCCCTCTTTGTTTCACACACACACACACACACACACAAACACATTAAAGGCGAGAGAGAGAGAGAGAGAGAGAGAGAGAGTGAACCTGCGCGGTGTCAAATTATGCGTAACACACATTTCTCAGTGCGCGAGAAAGAAAAAACACACACATAACACACACTCAAACACACACAGTAAAGGCGAGAGAGAAAGAGAGCGTGTGTGTGTGTGTGTGTGTGTGTGTGTGTGTGAACCGGCGGTGTCAAATTATGCGCGCACACACCTAACACACACACTCTGCAGCGCAAGAGACAGAAAAACACACACGGATTGATTATACCAGTAAGGGTAATGAATACCAGCAGCACAAAAGAGAGAAAAACCGTTGGCTCAGTTGTGATGAAGCGACGCTTGGTGTCAAAACAAAAAGCGCATGTGTTATAAATGATACTCGGAGCTCATAAACCACGACAACGCTCGTTTTTTAAGTCAAAATGTATTAAAAATCTTTGCTCGTCTTCCGGAACACTCGTAAACCGTGTTACTCGTAATCCGAGGTTCCACTGTACTTCATTCATTCATTTATGAGACACAGTGGACATGGTGCCAATCCATCAAATTTAGCCTTCTCTAAAGGTCCTTGTACTGTGGGATGAACCCGGAGTACCTTGAGAAAACCCACCAAGCATGAGTGGAACATGCAAACTCCATGAACACAGACCCCGAGGCGAGAATCGACCCCCCGACCCTGGAGATGCGAGGCAACAGTGCTAACGGCTGAAATGCATAAGTAGGGTTATATATCAATCGACACTAAATTTTAATGCACAGATTTTGGCATAGTATGACACATATGTTGAGTGAGCATATACGTTCTTTATGGAAATAAAGTATTAAGACGATTCAGTGGTTCATCAGTTATTGCTATAAGATTACTGCTGAATAAGAAGAACAGATGGTACGTTCACAGAATGCTACGTTTACTATACTGCACTTACAATTTCTTATTAAAACGTAATATTATATGGACATCTTTTATCTCTGAAGCCTAAAAATGTTTTCCAGTGTAATTCATTAGGGATAGTATGGCAAAGTAAGTAGTACAGTAGTAGTACAGTAGTAGTAGTAAATATACATTTTTACATTTATTTATTTTTTAAATTTAACACTTTTAGAAGAAGTCGCCATTGTCAATGCCATATTTTTATTTACCCAACCACCCACTCATCCATCCAAACAGTACTACAGAGAGCAGAAGAGAACAACAAGCTAACATCAGAAATAATGTCAGCTGCTCACGCATGCAGACAACCACATATTTCATGACATTCATTTAAATGTCGACCAACCCATCCCTCATTCTGTGCATCTTTTCGAAAATGCTCAGAAACAACCACATGCGTATGTATCAGAAGGTCAGACAGCAGCGAGGAATAGAAACGTATTTACCAGTTTGCACTCTTCTTCAGTGCTCATCTGTTTCCTCTCGCTCATCAGCTTCTTTCAATTTATCAGCAAGCACAAGACAAAGACAAAGATAGACAAAAAGAGAGAGAGAGGGAAAAAGAGAGAGACGAAATGTTGAGCTAGAGAACATGTTGAAAACAGCACAGTTTGAAAAGGTCAGAGAGGAAACAGGAAAAAGGTGGAAAAGTAAAAAAAAAAGAAAAGAGGTAGATAAAAAAGAAAGAGAATGAGCAAGAAGAGAGATCGTTAAATATTTTACCAATTATTTTTTTTACCAATGTACCAATTCCCCCAAATCTTCTTATACCTATAACTGTCTAGGTTTCCTGATTTTTCCTAATTTCCATTATACACATACACACCTACAGTATATAGACCTTTTGCAGACACAAGAATCACATGACATCAGTCACACCTGTGGATGGCAGAAGCACCACTATGTGTGGCAACAGTGCTTACAGCCAGTGCACCCCATAGAAGGGCATTGTCTCACTCGTCCAGGAAAACGTACACCCAAAGCACGATCAGCACCATGGACAGCTTCACTAAATTCCAAAAAGGCCCGTAGTTTACCAGCATCGGCCACAGCGAATGGCCTACCATCCACCTGGCAGTGTATTGAGTTTCCCTGCCCAATGCAATGCCTTACCAGAGCACATATAGCCTACCAGAGGCTGTTTTTCTGTACTCCACCCACATCACATCACGACTTTACATATGTATTATCCTTTATGATTACGTTCAAGATTTGATCACTTGATGCTTTGTGCACACGGATATGGTGTTCATGTGTAACAAAGCATGTTTTAAGCATCTTTTTAACTAATTTTAAAGAGAAACAAGCAGGTGAAAATAAAAGTAGAAGGGAATAAGGATAACCATTTGCAGAAGTTGGATTTTTATTTTTTTAATCTTAATGTGTTTGCTTTAGACAGTGTGCAAATATGCGATTCCTCTTGGATTTGGTGGCATTTGTCAGCGCTAGCTCATTTATTGCTTCTGTTGCATATGAGACGACGCTACGGGATGCGCTGTGTTTTATGCTTCATAAAATTATGTGCAGGTAACATTAACTAACTGTTCCAGGGTTAAATCTGAAATAGCTTTAAATGGAAAACTAATGCACTTAGTAGATTGTACAATCCCTTCTTCCACACAAACGTCCAAACTTTCTACCAAAACTGTGTGGAAATCTTTTCATCTTCCCATGTGGACTAACTTTCTAACCTTGAAGAATTTTCAACTGGGCAATTTTGACAAACATGGCCAGACGTCTAAAACCTTGCTAGCTAAGTGTGATTTCCTCACACAGTGCATCATGCTTTGATTAAGTTACTGGAAATTTTGCCATCATAAAAGTGGGGAAGTCTAATCAATTCAGTTTGTAATCAGATTTAAAAATGTCTGTGTTGCTCCCGCTCCCTCACTGGTTCATCAAGAGAGAGAAAAGTGCTTATAAACTCTTCACGGGTGACAGAAGACAGTAATAAAATGAAAACTGAAGGGGAAAAATACCATTCGTACTAAGAAATTTAATCAGCAGACTAGAAATGATGAAGGAATCAGCGATTATTCAGAAAGGATGAGAATAAGGCTCATTTTTAAAGGCCATGAGTGACCTTTATCTCAGGTGACGAATCCGAAACTGATGTGGATGATGCTGATAATCAAAGCAAAAACTGTATTATCGAAAATGTCAAATTTGTAATGTGTAATCTGTTAATTGTATTCTTTAAGTTATAAATAATGTAGTATATCAATATATATTTTTATTGAGATGCAGCCAAAAGAGAAATTTATTTATGTTTGGGAAAACCTGATATTTTATAAGATTAGGAAATATTAATAGTTAAGACAGTTCAAATCAATTTAATTCAATTTAATTTATATAGCGCTTTTAACAATGGTCATTGTCTCAAAGCAGATAAATTATAATAAAAATAAATAAAAATAAAAATAATAAAAATAAATAATAATAAAAATAATAAACATAATTTAAAAAAAAATAAATAAATAATAATAATTTTAAAAAATTATAATAAAGTGTGTATGTGTGAAAAAAATTTATCTAGATAATAATGAGATGAATGAATAATGAATGAAATTTCTCTGATGAGCAAGCCAAGGGTGACGGCGACAGTGGCAAGGAAAAACTCCCTGAGATGACAATAGGAAGAAACCTTGAGAGGAACCAGACTCAACAGGGAACCCATCCTCATCTGGGTGATAACGGATAGAGATGATATAACATCATGTGTGTTATGCAGCTGAAAGTACAATATAACAGAAATTCTTTAAATTAACATGAAGTCCAGTTCAGCACAGGGACGAGTCAGTAGGTGCAGAGGGCAGATGGGGTCTGGATCACTGGGAGCACAGGAGCAGCATGTGTAGCTCCAAATCATCATAAAGCAGAATTCAGCTGGAGCTGGTCCTTCTCTGGATGCCTCAGGATCCTCACAGGGTTGGCCTTTGTCTACTGAAGCTGGTACAATCTCCAGATGCCTCGGGATGGGTAGAAAAGTACAGAACAGATGGAGAGAATTAGCGTAGTTACCATTCAGGATAGATGTACTGGAGTATGAGGTTATGGGATGAGTTACGCGTATGCCAGATTAAAGAGATGCGTCTTGAGTCTACTTTTAAACTGGGAAACTGTGTCTGAGCCTCGAACAACAGGTGGACAAAGTACACAAATCCAGTATGTAGGTAAAAGTAAAGATTCCCTAGGGCAAAGATTACTCAAGTATAAGTAAAAGTATTCCACGACTTGTCGTAGGGTAATCCTTCTTATGGCTCGGAGGAACCCTTTTATTTCTCCGGAACCCTTTCGTTATCCAGAATTTCTATACAATGGCTTTGATGTGCAGGGTGTGTGTGTATGTGCAGGGTGTGTGTGTATGTGCAGGGTGTGTGTGTCACCCGAGTCGACACATGTCAGACCCAGCCAATAAGGATATCGAGGCGCTTCAAGCAATTCTTCTCTCGTCTGGGGATTCAATGCATTAAAAAAAAAAGCACTCTCTTTCTCAGTTCACGCTGGGCGGAATTTGGTGATGTAACCTACAGTACAGGAATAAGAGCTGATTATATCAAGACAAATATTATTTAACGCTTTAAAAACTTTCAGTTAATTCTGACTGAGCGTGTTTTATTTCTGGCTGTAGTGATAAATCAGTTAAATATTTAATGAGGCTGTTAATTGTTGACTTTTTTTTTCTTGCTTGCTCTGTGTGTGTGTGTGTGTGTGTGTGTGTGTGTGTGTGTGTGTGTGTGTGTGTGTGTGTGTGTGTGATTTGATCTGGTCCAAGGAGCAAATGGATTTGCCGAATGGATCAACTGCACCTGCATAGCGTGTGTGTACGTGTGTGTGTGTGTGTGTGTGTGTGTGTATACCCACATGCTCATGTAAAATTCATTAGTATTCCAGAAGCAAGGCAGACATCGCAAAGAGTAAACTAGCTTCTGTATAACACCTCATGAAAACACACCACCGCACTCATGAATTCTTATTTCTAAGAGTCTGATAAACTGCAGTTCATTGATTAAACCTTTGATTACCACAGGCTGCTGACTCACAGTTTTTAAACGTGCTTGTCCTTGCTGCTGCACTTCCATGCTTTCTCCCTACACCAACTTCTTATCCTGAACCACAAACCATGAACTATGAGCTGGCCGTTTCTCCAAAGAACCCAATCGCTTGAAGACGTCTCTCACTTCAGTGATCCAAATCACCAGTAACAACCTCTCCACATGAGGTTCTCAGTCGGCACCCTTTATTTTTTTTTCACGTCATGTCAGTAGAAAAACCAAGTGGGTTTTATTCACAATCCTCTCATCACACTCACTTCGTCATCGCCTGTACTGCTTTATTCTGTATACTGGGTTTCTGGGGGCCTGGAACATATAGACTTGGGGAACGAGGCTGAATAAACACTAGATGAAGTGCCAATAAAATCCATTCCAGGGCTCACACACATACACACACTCACACGCTCATTCACACACTACAGGCAATTCGCGAAAATGTCAATTAGCCTAATCTGCAGGTCTTCTGAACTGTCTGAACTGTGGGAGGAAACCGGACGACCCGGAGGAAACCCACTAAGCACGGGGAGAGCATGTAAATGGCATGCAAACAGACTCCAAGACAGGAATCGAACCCGGACCATGGAGGTGCCAGACGACAGTGCAAATTAAATCTCTTCTTCTTTGTATTTGGGCTGTTCCCTTTCAGGGGTCGCCACAGCGAATAATCTGCCTCCATCTTCTCTCACACCAACTAACTTCATGTTCTCTCTCACTGCATTCATAAATGTCCTCTTTGGTCTTCCTCTAGACCTCCTGCCTGGCAGTTCCAACCTCAGCATCCTTCTACCGATACAGTACATTCACCATCTCTCCTCTGAACATGTCCAAACCACCTCCATCTGGCCTCTTTGACTTTACCTCCAAAACATCTAACGTGGATTGTCCCTCTGATGAACTCATTCTTGATTCTATCCATCCTTGTCACTCCCAAGGAGAACCTCAACATCTTCAGCTCTGCTATCTGAGCATCGCTGGTCTCACCACTGTCCTGTACACCTTTCCTTTCATTCTCGCTGATACTCTTTTATCGCACAACACACCTGACACTTTTCTCCACCCATTCCAACCTGCCTGAACTCTGGATCGTTGACCCTAAGTACTTAAAGTCCTGCACCTTCTATACCTCTGCTCCATGAAGGCTTACCGTTCCTTTTGGGTTCCTTTCATTCACACACATGTATTCCGTCTTGCTGCGGCTAACCTTCATAACCTTCTTTCCTGGGACTTGCCAATATTTTCCTATTTTATTCTTTACTTAATTAAGACTTTAACACAAAAATTTCCAAACATTTTACAAGCACTCTTTCCAAGTGATTCATTTGTCTTCTATACCATTTCTCCTGTAGTAGATCTCACACATACACTATGGGCAATTTGGGTATGCCAATTAACCTAATCTGCATGTCTCTGGACTGTAGGAGGAAACCAGAGTAACTCCACCAAGCAACATGCACACACACATTCCCCAAGGCAAGAATCGAACCGTCACCCCATTCTGATTTTCACAGGACAAATAAATTGTTTGTCTGATGCACGGAAGTATATATTTACAATTGAGAACCATAAAAAAAAGATTATACATAAAAGGTTTTAGATGATTATATGTTTTTGGAGGAATTATAATGAGTGACTCGTTAAAATCTTGGGCTAAAGGCATACTAATGGTATTAAAACTCCTGGATGCTTGTGTGTGTGTCATACCTTTGAATGTTTTACAGATTGCTGTTAGACGTTTTGTCCATCCGGGGCTTATGCAGAGAGTGTGTTTATTTTTTTAAAAGAGCTTACAGATTTGATGAGATGGATAAATGAATGCTGAGCTGTTTCAGATTGCCTGAAACACTCAACTTTACAAATACTAGCATGAGTAATAGAGAATAAACTGTTTCATTTCTTTAACCGTGTATCCCTCGGCTGACACGGCATTCAAAGCATTACAGGCCATTTCTGTGTCCTTGAGTGATGTGTTACGCCCATTCTCACACGCTGGAAGGTCACATACACTTTTACTTTTTTATGTTGATTACAAGGTACTTTGATTGTGCTACAGCTCTAGTTTTCTTCTTCTTTTCATTACTCCCTTCGTTCGGTGGCATCTCTCCAACTCCTGTGCCTGATTTGCACAGGGCACAACATGCACCTGCCCTGGAGTTGAACGCTCTTATTTCGTCTCCTAACAAAAAGAATGAAGAGGATGTTGCTGCATTGTCAGAAAGAGGGAAACACAGTACCGGTGTCAATGAACACAGACAGTACAGTTAAATTAGGAATAATGCAATAAACAATTAATGAACTAGTTTGTTGCATTAAAGGATATAACCATCCATTCATTATCTATAACGCTTATTCTGTGCAGGGGTGCAGAAGACCTGGAGCCTAGCCTAGGGCACAAGGCAGGGGACACCCTAGATGCGGTGCCAAACTATCTTAATGCACAAGCACACACACTTACACACCCATTTATACACTATGGGCAATTTGGAAACGCCAATCAACCAGGACCGCATGTGTTTTGTCACCAAGCACAGGGTTTGTAAGAAACTCCATGCATACAGACCCTAGGCGAGATTTGAGACTTTATGTGAGAAGCCCCAATCCTGGAGGTATCCTGGAGGACAGTGCTGATCACTAAGCCACTGTGCCACCCTGCATAGTAGTAACGATATTGGAAAGGGAAACAAACATGGGGAAGGACACTCTATTTATGGCCAATATTTTTCATAAAGAAAAGTTCTCTTATATTAGGTCAATATAATTCCAATGTAAGTGTGTTAAAATTGAGGCGTAATAAATTTAGCTCTGATTTTTTTAACTACCAAAGATTAGGAACAATATTCTTTTAACATTTGCAATGTTGTTGTTGTTGTATTATATGGTGTTTTTTGCCACACATTCAGAAATTAAAATATGGTAAACAAGCCCAATGACTCACTGGATGTGTTCTATACATTGGTATGCACTCAGTGCATGCAAGCAGCATGCTAAAATTTATGCCGAGGGTTCATGCAGTCGTATGATTGGAATAAGAATCTAAAGCAGCCTATTAATAATTCATGGAATTTAATGTCGCAGTCCATAACGGTAGGCCGCTGTAAGTGTAAGGTTATATGCAATGTTTCTAACCCAGACCCAATGGGGCTAAAAGGAAATTGTGAGCTATAACCTTTACAACAATCTGCCCCTGAAATAGCTCGATCATGGAGGCCTCCTTCCAAGGTGCCCTAACCACCTCTACTGGCTCCTCTCGATTTACAGGAGCAGCATCTCTACTGCAAGTTTCTTTTAGATTGTCAGGTTCCTCAGTCTCGTATCATAACCTGTGGAAGATCGATTTTTTTCACCTCCTACTGTACGTTCACCACCTTATTCTTTCAGTTGTTACCCGCAGCTTATGACCTGAACTCATGACCAGAGGTAGAGACTCACAAGTAAGCAGAGAGCTTGCTCTGAAATCTGCTTCACTAAAGCAAGTACAGAAATGTTAAACTGGCTGTTGCTGACCTGATCGGTTTGTCTCTTTTTTCCAGGAAGATCCCAGGATACTTAAACTTCACCAGGAGCAAGGTCTACCTTCTCACCTTCAAGCACCTTTTTAATCTTTTTCAGGAAAGAACCACGGCCTTGGATTTGTACTGCAGGTGGTAAATTTCATCCCAGCCTCTTCACACTAAGAAGCGATTCTATGACCTGGTTCCTTATCTAAAAAGATATATTCCTTATCTAGCTCACGTTTCAGAAGAAAACACCAGCCATTTTCCTTTTAACAGGACTAAATTCATTGTAGCATTGTGATACATGAAGGGTACATGTTAATTCATTCCAGTATAACAGTAAAGATTGTTTACCATCTGTGGAAATCATATACGTTTTATGTCAATTTAATGCTTTATTATATTTGGGCTTGATTTATGTCCGTTACATGATTTATTATAATTATTAGAGATGACACTGATCTAATATCCAAGATCAGCAGTGGGCTAATACAAGCAAAAATGGGAAAAGATAAGGGAGAAAAAACATCACAAATCGTGTGTGTGTGTGTGTGTGTGTGTGTGTGTGTGTGTGTGTGTGTGTGTGTGAACGTTTGTAAGTTCAACTCTAAAGTGTTTCAGTTAGAATACATTATAAAGGGGACCTATTATTCCAAAATTCACGAGGCTCTGGTTTTGCATGAACACAGCAAAAACATGAAGGGGGGGCGGGGGGGGGACATTCCCTGTTGTTTGTTTTTTTTTTTTTTTTTTTGTATTGGCCAAGGATTAAACACTCAAATAAGATTTTTCTACTTATGCCAAGAGATACTCTCGTTTAATACTCAACACAGTTTTAGTAATAACCATCATTAGTATTAGTTGTTGACTGTTAAAGAGTTTGTAGAAATAGTTAAAAGGTTAAAGTAAAAAAATGTATAGAAAAAAAAAATAGTATACTGCTGATGCTGAATGCTGAGTGGTTGGAACAGACGAGAGGGGAAATGAGGTCGCTGCTGAGGTTTTACATAAACGACCAGTTTTTAAATCGTATCTTTAGGCACTTTGCAGTAAAACTCAAGTCCCACTTGTTACTCATGTTTGCTTCTTTAATACTAGATTATAACTGTTAGTGCAATGAAAATAAACCTGCACAGTTCTACAGTTTATAGTTGAGTCCAAAAAAATCCTGAAAGTGTTGTGAAATTAAATTCTAACGTGTTGCGTTGCTCTATTTTCACATTCAAGTGAATAGTTTCCCAATTTCCCAAAATACCGTTCAACTACTTGCTGGTATCAGTGCAGCAGGATTTAGTCGCCGCTTCATCTCTGCCTAGAGTGTGATTCAGAAGTGCTTTAATCCTTTAGTCTGTCCAGCTCTCTTATCTTCTCATCTGTATACTCTGCTCAAACAGATCAGCCTCCACAGCTTCACCTTTCGCACTAACCCTGCCATCAGCTCTAAATGTCAAGTCCAGTGTTTCTACCAGTATCTCTCTTATACTCCATGCAATTTCTTCCTAACGTGCAAGCGAGGTTACAAAGTCCAAAGTCCTGCTTTGTTTTTTTTGTTGTTGTTTTTTTGTAGAAACTAACAGCAAAACCATATTATGTCATCTTATGTTTTGAATTCCTGACATTTTTTATTTCATTGTTGATTTGATATCAATACTTCCCAATGTCACGTGATGCCAGTGCAGCACGCGATCACTAACTTCTCACTGGAATAATTAACAACACGACCACCAGCTAACAAACCCATCAGAAATATTTCAACATAAATATTTAATGCTTTTTATCACGGTTGAACTTTAGCCTAAGCACTTGTTCTAATTTGTCATTAGTGCTTTGAGAGACGACAGACATGGACTATGGAAATCCCTTAGCATTCATTGTCTTTTCAGATCGGTTAAAGGACTGCAGCTGGCAACCAGTCAAGGGAGCAGGTTATAAATAATAAAGCATGATATGTGAAAGCATGTGTTTTATTGTTCTGTCAAATAAAATGTCTGAGCGCTTCCACCGAGATGAAGATGTTGTCAGTTTTTTTCTGTCACCTCATCCAAAGGAAGATTCTACAGGATGGCGTGATGTAATGGAAAACTTTTATTTGAAAACATGATTTAGTGTCCTTTAATTTTTTTGTGTGTGGATAGCTCCACTGCTCTGACTGGAAGGAGATAAGCAGAAAGAGAAAAAGGTGCACACTACATTGAATTTTCTAGGATCATCCATTTGTTAAAAAAAAAAAAAAAAGGAAAATATGTTCAAATGTTCACCTTTTGCACTTAATGTAAATTCTGCGTAATTCATACATTTGTATATACTGTACTGTATTTCTATTCCGAGATACCGTTTTTGTCTTGGTATGCTTCAGCATACCAAGACATCTTGGACAGTGCTACACTTCCCACTTTGTGGCAGCAGTTTGGTGAAGTCCCTCTTTTATTCCAACATGACTGAGCCCCAGTGCTATCAATGGTTTGATAAGTTCGGTGTGGAAGAACTCGACCGGACCTAACACAGAGCCCTGACCTCAACCCCATCGAGCACCTTTGGGACGAACTGGAATGTAGATTCTGAGCCAGGACTTCTTGTACAACATCAGTGCCTGACCTCATAAATGTTATACAGAATGAATGGGCACGAATTCCTACAGAAACACTCCAAAATCTTGTGGACAGCCTTCCAAGATGATGTTATAGCTACAAAAGAGGAACATAAAATGTCATTAAAAGTTTTGGCCAAATATTTTTGTGTGCCAGTGCCAAGCCCGGATAAAATGGGAAGGTTGCGTCAGGAAGGGCATCCGGCGTAAAACCTGTGCCAAGTCGTTGTGTGGATCAGTTGGTTCTTTGCGGCAACCCCTCAACAGGAGTAGCCGAAAGACTAACAACATTTATGTGTATATACAGTGGGTACGAGAAGTATTTAGACCCCCTTAAATTTTTCACCCTTTGTTATATTGCAACCATTTCCTATAATCATTTAAGTTTATTTTTTCCCCTCATTAATATACACACAGCACCCCACATTGACAGGAAAAACACAGAAGTTTTGACATTTTTGCAGATTTATTAAAAAAGAAAGACTGAAATATCACATGGTCCTAAGTATTCAGACCCTTCGCTCAGTATTTAGTAGAAGCACCCTTTTATCTAATACAGCCATAAGTCTTTTTGGAAAAGATGCAACAAGTTTTTCACACCTGGATTTGGAGATCCTCTGCCATTCCTCCTTGCAGATCCTCTCCAGTTTGATGGTAAATGTTGGTGGACAGCCATTTTTTGGTCTCTTCAGAGATGCTCAATTGCATCTTGCTCAAATTTAAGTCAGGGCTCTGGCTGGGCCATTCAAGAACAGTCTCCTTCGTTATTTTAGCTGTGCGCTTAGGGTCATTGTCTTGTTGAAAGGTAAACCTTCAGCGCTGTCTGAGGTCCTGAGCACTCTGGAGAAGGTTTTCGTCCAGGATATCCCTGTACTTCCCTGCTGCAATCATCTTTCCTTCTATTGTAATGTCCTGTCCCTGCAGCAGAAAAACACCCCACAGCATGATGCTGCCACCACCATGCTTCACTGTTGGGACTGTCTTTCACACATACCGTTTAGAATTAAGGCCAAAAAGTTCTATCTTGGTCTCATCAGACCATAGAATCTTATTTCTTGGAGTCCTTTAGGTGTTTTTTAATGTGTCTTGCACTGAGGAGAGGCTTCCGTCGGGCAACTCTGCCATAAAGCCCCGACTGGTGGAGGGCTGCAGTAATGGTTGACTTTCTACAACTTTCTCCCCTCTCCCGACTAAAGCCCTCTCTCGAGCTCAGCCACAGAGATCTTTGGGTTCTTCTTTACCTCTCTCACCAAGGCTCTTCTCCCCCGATAGCTTAGTTTGGCCGGACCGCCAGCTCTAGGAAGGGTTTGGGTCGTCCACAACGTCTTCCATTTAAGGATTATGAAGGCCACTGTGCTCTTAGGAACCTTAAGTGCAGCAGAATTTTTTTCGTAACCTTGGCCAGATCTGTGCCTTTCAGGTGTGTGGCTTTCCTAATCAAGTCCTATCAGTATAATCATACACAGCTGGATTCAAATGAAGGTGTAGAACCATCTCAAGGATGATCAGAAGAAATGGATGAGTTAAATATATGTGTCACAGCAAAGTGTGTTTGTGTTTGTTTTTTTAGGGTCAAATAGTGTTTGAATTTGATTCATTTCTTGCTGTAACTAATTCGAAGCTGCTGGCTTTGACAGGAACGGCATGTCAACATCATTAAAGGAAAAAGGTTTAGATTCTTGATAACCAGCACTTTCTGTGATGAGCATGTTTGAGAAGTAAGTGAAGAAAAAATATAGACTTCGCATTTACACATTACGGAATGATGAACTTCCCAGCATATTGAAGTTTGTTAGGACACTGGGGTCAACGCGCAGGGTCAGCCTTGATACAGCACCCCCTGGATTAGGAGTCTTGCTCATGGGCCCAACAAGGACAGCTTGGCAGTGCTGGGGGTCACATCCCGAGCACAATGGCTGAGACTTCTTAATCTTGGTAACACCCCTGCCAGATGTGAGGCATTTGGTTGGTAGATCCCACAAGTTTTAACCCATCCATTCATTCACATGTCTTTACCAGAACAAATTTGGGCATTTCACAAATTGTATTTCATTACAAGTAACCTAAGTAGCCAAATAAGACATTTTAGGATATCTCTATTTATGTGTATGTCAAAAGGCATTTTTTGTTATAAATTTAGTGTAAATATCCTCTTAACCCTCGGATGCCCTTTGCCTATATTCTATCTTTAATCTCTTTGGGATGTCTTCAATAGCATCCCACATATTATACAGAACTGTAGCACTCATTCATTTTTCTGTGGCACTCAATCCCACATGTAGGTTCACGAGGCGATCTTTAGCCTTTCCCAGTGAGCTCGGGGCACAAGGTGGAGGACACCCTGGGTGGGAGGCATGCACAAACACTATGAGCAATCTGGAAACACCGTGCAATGTAAAATCTCCGCACACAGACTCACTTGCACAGGCAAGATTCAATCCTTCAACCCTTGAGGTATGAGGCAACAATGCTAACCCCAGAGCCTCTGTGCCACTATACATTATAGCATAGTTTCTTGAAAATGAACAATGAAAGGAGTCTTCACCAGGGGCAAACAGAGAACTTCAAAGTGATGAGAATAACGAAGTCACTTACAGGTTGAGGTGGCTATAAACAAGCTGTGACAGATTAAAGAAAAAAACAGCACACACATTTATTAACCATGGAGCAAGGATCTGGTGTTGGTTACAGATGGGAACAGTAGCAATGACTCAAGGGTAAGCTCTGCACCGGTGGACCTCTTTTGGGCTTTGCATGCCATGTTCATGACTTACCAGTTCTCTTTTAACTCCATATGCATCATTTCAAATAGAATTCTTTTAACTTTGACAAGACCTATTACACAGATGGATGCCTCTGTTTCAGTGGGCCTCCTTGACAAAGTTTCTCCAAGTTTATTTTAGAAAAGAAAAGCCAACATTTACATTTACATTTAGGCATTTGGCAGGCACTCTTATCCAGAGCGACTTACAAAAAGTGCTTTAATGTTTACATCATTGGATACATACTTACACTGGGTTAACTAGGTTAATAACTAAGTGCCATTAGTCCAACACAACTGGGAAGAGGTTTTTTTTTTTTTTTTTTTTGGGGGGGGGGGGGTAGACATAATGCTTAGCAGCTCTGATCAGCTCAAACGGCTACGTAAATAAGTTCAAACCGATTCCAAAATAACCATGATGGCACTGTCAAAGCTGTATAGTATGATGCAGTATATCCTGTCAATAATGTTTTTCATGAGAATGCAATAAATTTATAATGACTAAGAAGCTAAATGTTTAGCTACATACACCGTTTAGACATAATATTATTAATGCTCGCCTAATATTAAGTAAATCCCATCTTTTGTGCTCTGTGTTTCAACACCTTTCTATTACAACCAGAATTTATCTTTTCATCAGTTTGACCTATGAACTACATGCTTCACGTGTGCCTCCTTGAGCCTTGGAAACCCATGATCCTGTCACTAGTTCACTGGTTTTCCTTTCTGACCACTGCAGACTGGGAACATCCCACAAGAGCTGCAGTTTTGGAGTCGCTCTAACCCAGTCGTCTAGCCATCACAATTTGGCATTTGTCAAAGTGACTCAAATCCTTACACTTGCCCATTTGTTTCTGCTTCCAACAGTCGGGGCTTTATGGCAGAGTGGCCCGACGGAAGCCTTTCCTCAGTGCAAGACACATTAAAAAACACCTGAAGGACTCCAAGATGGTGAGAAATAAGATTCTATGGTCTGATGAGACCAAGATAGAACTTTTTGGCCTTAATTCTAAATGGTATGTGTGGAGAAAACCAGGCACTGCTCATCACCTGTCCAAGACAGTCCCAACAGTGAAGCATGGTGGTGGCAGCATTATGCTGTGGGGGTGTTTTTCAGCACATCAACTTTAGGGGAAAAAAGCTTCACTTGCTGCCTAATACAGTATATTCCACCCACATCCAGTCAATATGGTAACAAGATACTGTGGATACTACTGTGAGCGGGCCAAATTGTAATAAATAGACAACTGAGTCAGAGCAATTCTAAAAACTGCAGCTCTTGTGGGATGTTTTCGAGCTGAAGTGCTCAGGACATACCCAAAGTGATCCAAAGAAGGAAAACCCGATGAACCAACGACAGGGTGGCCAAGGCTCACTGATGCAGAAGGAGAGTGATGGCTGACCCGTGTGGTCCGATCCAATAGAAGAGCTACTGTAGCTGTGGAAAAGGTTCATGCTGGTTGTGATGTCAGGTGTCAGAACACACCGTGCATTACTGTTTTGGTGGCAAAGGGGTACCTACAAAGGTTCCCTTTTGTCCATGGTAGAAACATTATTAATATTAGTTATAGGGTAATATTAGTTTGCTAATGCATAGACCTGCACATCCCTCATGGCATTTATTATTTATCTTTACTTCTGTTTTGGTTTGGTTCTGGTTCTTTTCATGTTCACTGTTCTGTTAAAATGTATTGGCGGGTTTGGAGAACCTCAGAACATGTTACTTTTTCCTGACATATCATGCTGTTCTGTTTGCTCTGTGGTTGCTGATCTGGTCTTCCTACAGCAGTTTTGACAAAAATGCTGTGTAACCACAAGCTTTCATAGATTTTTTTTTTTTTTTGCAGTTTTTGTTCTATGTCAAATAAAAACGCTTTTTCAGCCCAGCGGTCTTTTGCTTGGAACATTCCCAGCTTGTTGTGGAGGAAGATGTGGGACACAACACAGACCACTACTGCTTGGTTTCCAGTAAACTACAGTGTCCACGCTACCATCTTACTTTCTGTTTTTTCTGAAGACCGGTTTGTTGTCTTGCATGTGTTTCTGTGAAGTTCATTTTGCTTTTTATCCAAGATGCCAGCTTACATAAGACTTACACCTGTTTCAATTATGCGTTTTTACTGTACTTCTTCCATATGCAGGCTGGCTACGTTTGAGATCACGTTATGTTTTCTGTTTATAGAAGATGGTTTTAGATTTTGACTAATTAAAAAGCACGCCTGTTTTGTGTTCTGTCATTGAGCCGTTCCTAACAGCTTGATGGTTTCAGACTTTGGTGTGCTTCTAAACAAACAGTTTAGTTGAATCTAAGACTTTATTTGATGGATTTTCATATGTCGTATTTTATGTTTCCCACAATGAGACTTAATCAGTGGAGGAAAGTAGAGCCTTTGATACCTTCAAGGAAGTTTATATATTTCTCAACAAACAAAAAAATTAGACTTCTTATCACTTTAATTATTATATTACTCACAAAGATTTCCATTCCTGGGGTGACACAGTGGCTTAGTGGTTAGCACTGTTGCCCTGTACTTCCAGGGTCCGGGATCGATTCCTGTCTGTGTGCATGGTGTTTGCATGTTTTCCTCATGCTTGGTGAGATTCCTCCAGGTACTCGAGTTTCCCCCCCCAAAGACATAAAGATTTGACTAATTTGTGTTTCCAAATTGCCCACAATGTGTAAGTATGTGTGTGTGCCCTATGCCATCGATTGGCACCAAGTACAGTGTACCCCACCTCTTGCCCCAAGTCTTCTGGAATAGGCTCCATCCCGCCCACAACTGTGTATATAAGGCATAAATCGGTATAGATGATGAAATAAGATTTCTACTCCTATAAAACCTTTTTTAATGTAAAGATGTGTCTTTAAAATCCAGGGGAGAGAGGTGATATCCAGCCAGAGACTAATGACAATTAGATCTTGCTGTATTGTTAGCTGGAGTATTCTTTAACAACACAATGCCTGCATCAGAAAAGTCCAGGTTATTTAGCACATACAATATATATATATATATAATATACTCACGTTAAGGATTATTAGGAACACCTGTTCAATTTCTCATTAATGCAATTATCTAATCAACCAATCACATGGCAGTTGCTTCAATGCATTTAGGGGTGTGGTCCTGGTCAAGACAATCTCCTGAACTTCAAACTGAATGTCAAAATGGGAAAGAAAGGTGATTTAAGCAATTTTGAGCGTGGCATGATTGTTGGTGCCAGACTGGCCGGTCTGCTCGGTTACTACTCAGTAACCATTTCTAGGGTTTACAAAGAATGGTGTGAAAAGGGAAAGACATCCAGTATGCGGCAGTCCTGTGGGCGAAAATGCCTTGTTGATACTAGAGGTCAAAGGAGAATGGGCCGACTGATTCAAGCAGATGGAAGAGCAACTTTGACTGAAATAACCACTCGTTACAACCGAGGTATGCAGCAAAGCATTTGTGAAGCAACAACACGCACAACCTTGAGGCGGATGGGCTACAACAGTAGAAGACCCCACCAGGTACCACTCATCTCCACTACAAATAGAAAAAAGAGGCTACAATTTGTACGAGCTTACCATAATTGGGCAGTTGAAGACTGGACCAATGTTGCCTGGTCTGATGGCATAAACAGAATGAGAACATGGATCCATCATGCCTTGGTACCACTGTGCAGGCTGGTGGTGGTGGTGTAATGGTGTGGGAGATGTTTTCTTGGCACACTTTAGGCCCCTTAGTGCCAGTTGGGCATCGTTTAAATGCCACAGGCTACTTGAGCATTGTTTCTGACCATGTCCATCCCTTTATGACCACCAGCAGGATAATGCACCATGTCACAAAGCTCGAATCATTTCAAATTGGTTTCTTGAACATGACAATGAGTTCACTGTACTAAAATGGCCCCCATAGTCACCAGATCTCAACCCAATAGAGCATCTTTGGGATGTGGTGGAACGGGAGCTTCGTGCCCTGGATGTGCATCCCACAAATCTCCATCGACTGCAACATGCTATCCTATCAATATGGGCCAACATTTCTAAAGAATGCTTTCAGCACCTTGTTGAATCAATGCCACGTAGAATTAAGGCAGTTCTGAAGGCGAAAGGGGGTCAAACACCGTATTAGTATGGTGTTCCTAATAATCCTTTAGGTGAGTGTATATATATATGTATATGTATGGCACAATCCTTAAATCACATGATATAAAGCAAACACATCTGGACTCATGTACTCATTTGGACTCCTGAATCTTTAACTCTGTTAGCAATCCTACATCCTGAACCTTCTGGATATCTGACTCTCTGACCCCTCCAGAGCTCAAACTCCTACACAACCTTTCACCAATTTACATGATTGCAGGACAGTCTATTTAAGTTGCACATTTGGATGGTTTGTAGCCAACAATCCATGAGAGATGGAAGGAAGTAAAAGAACAAGAAAACCAAATTGGAGAGAAGAGCAGTGTTTACATTTATCTTTACGTTCAGTGTTTGGAGAATATTTCTTCTTTCCGCCATTTCGTCCTCTGCTATAGAAACTCTTAAGCCTCTTAAAAGTCCTCCTCTCTACTTTTAACAATTTTAACTTTAGGAGCTGTTTTTAGGGCTAAGATTTTTTGTGGATCGTTTTTATCGATTTAATCCTACATTTAAGGGGAAATTCTAAGAAAATGTCATATTTCTAAGATTTTTCTTAGAATTATGTCACTAGGAGCAACTTTTAGGCTTAAGAAGCTTTGTGAATACGGGCCCTGACTCTTTGACTCCTCCAGAGATCAGACTCATAGATTTGACTCTCTGTCCCCTCCAGAGCAGAAACTCCTTGTGGACTATTTGACTTCTCCAGAAATTAGACTCTTTCTTGTAGATGTGGTTCCCTGACTCCTTGTTGATCTGACTGTCTGACTCCTGTAAATATCAGACCTGACTAAATTGGGATACGATTCCCTGATTCCTTTGGCAAACAAACTCTGAAACTCCTGAGTTAAAAAAAAAACTACATAAAAAAATGATCATTCTATGAAAAAAAGCACAATCATCCTATTTATAAATCCCCCTGACTTGCGCGATTGTGCCGCCCTGGGCATACATCGTTCTCCAACTCTGATGCAAATCACCACAACTCTGTAATAGACTAAATTACTGAGACATGATCTGGTGCAGTGAAGCGTCTCGGAACAGCTGAAGCCGCTCACCGAGTATTTGAGCGCTATCTAAAGACACAGTCTTTTAATTTAATGCCGCTCCCTTGGGAAACCGCTTCACTTGTTCTGTCCAGCCGATTGCCACAAGGTGATGGGGAGAAATAATTAAAGAAAAGCCAAATAGTGGAAAATTACTCTGGGGACACTATTGCCTGTTCCAGGATGTTATTTAAAACTCACGCCCAGCATTTTCTGGTTCCAGTATTTTCATTTCATAAATGGTCCAGAGGGCCTCTTCAGTGTAGACATGTAAACAAGTGTCTCGAGTTCCTTGGCTCAACCTCCTAGCATTATCTAAAACTAAACAAGCTTCTCTGCTCTCTTCAGTATCAACACAATCAATTCCATCAGCTCCCTTCGGTGAGTGTACTTTTTGGATGCCTATTTTTTCGGCTTTCTTCAATCTATTTATGGCTCTCCATGGGTGAAGAGCTAGCGTCAAACACGCCAGCTTTATATATGAAATAAGACTCGATTGATTGTGATTCCTGGAGGTCTCACAAGCAATCTAAACAATTGTACTGGTAAAAGGGAGAAGTGGACACAGAGATGGTGCCGAGGCAAAAGAATGAGAGCGGGGGGTAGATCGATACTGACCTCTTTCTGCTTTTAAGAATGGTACATCATGCAGCTCTATCGAGAATGGTCTGGCTCCTCTGTTTTGTTTTGTTTTTGTTTTTTTGGTTTGTTTGGTTTTTTGCATTTGCAGGGGGAGAGGCTGACTGTGAACATAAGAATGCATAGTGATGAAGTACTCCAAACAGTGAAAGATGACGGTAAAAAAAAAAAAAAAAAAATGATGGAGAAGACAATAAAAGTAATATAAAAATTCTATTGACCATTTTGTCCATGTCCTCAGATAACCTTAAAAAGGTAAATAAAGGTCAGACACATAAATTAGAAATCTAGTAACATAACTTGCAGGAACAAGACAGACTTGCACATAATTAAACACAGACAGGTCAACTGATAGTAAAATAGTTATCGATTTAGGTGGTTAAATAAAAGGCGCGTGATCCAAGCATTCACTTTTATCCTTTTAAGTTACGTGTATGGGAACATAATAACCTGCAGTACCGCCTTATAAATCAAATGACAAGACAGCACTTTGAGTGGTATAGTTTATGTCAGAAAACCAACAACAACAACAAATCATTCCCTCCACCCACCCCATATATGATATTTAGAATACAATAAAGATACAATTCATCCTGAACGCGTTGTTGTGTTGTCACGCTCAGCTTCATCATCCGCGGAAAGAGTTGAATCGCTGAAGCCCCTCTGCTAATAACTATTCTAACTGCCTTCTCTAGCGCTCGGAGAGTTGTACTTCCATTACTCAAACACCAACAAAAGATACGGCGATAGGCCCGGACGCCTTTCCCTTACGGCTTATCGATTCCCCAGGTTCGAATGATATAATGCGCCTTTCTGATTAAAATGCAGTACTTGATAAGACGTTGTAGTGTTGCTCAAACACTGGGCTGGTGATATCTGAAAAACACACAGCTTGTTTTTATCTTTTCCTTTATGCCTACACCTGTCTCGAATATGGTTCTAAGTGATTTGATAGGAACAGCAGAAGGACAGTAAGAATGCACTGAAAGCGAAGATGTATTGAGGCGAGTTTCTGCAGTAGAGCTCCAATTAGTGGGAACAAATTATGCAATGGCAGAGGCTTTTGTGAAAAGCACCAAACATCAAATGCACACTTGTGCAATATAAATCTCATTAAGAAGGAAACAGTAGCAGTGAAAGGTCGAAATCCAGCTGATTAGGAAATTATGAACCCAGACATGCAGGAGTATCCGTGCCAACAGGCGCCATTCAGATGTGAAACCAAAAAAAAAACAAAAAACAAAAAATAATAATAATTCTACAGGGCTTGGTTTGGCCTTTTAATTAACAGCGAGCAAGCCTGACTAAATCTCATTCCAATTACCAAAGTGTAAACCTGTCACGTCATCTCCCAGCCATGCTACAGAGCTCACAGACCTGTCAATCACTAGCCTGGCTTCATCTCTTACAGTCTGTGCAAGTGTTACTCTCCAATTAAGACAGCTCCAGGCTGCAAGGAAATGCTGATATGTGGGGCAAATATGGATTTACAGCTTCAAATATGGCCGTCAAGCTGGTTCGTCTGACTAGCACCATATGCTGCAACAGGAAAGGAAACGAGAATTTGCAGCTACCCATGTCAAGTGGTTAGCGTGCAACTATTGAGTCAGTTATGGAGAAAAAACTGACTGCTCTGTAGCTCATAAATTGAAATAAGAGGTAAACAAATAACTGCAATCATAAGAAACTGATGATCTGATGATCTTACGGCTCTTGACCAGGAATTTTCATATCGCTGTTTATAGCAGGTTGTTGTTGTTGTTGTTGTTGTTGTTCTGTCTGTAAGCTCCAAAGTGAAAATGTTTAACTAGGAGTTCTGCTGCTTCTTTCTTGTCTTCTACATCCAGCAAACCACCACTTTTAATTGAAAAAAACTGGTGGTCCACACTAGGAAGAGCCCTGGTGGTTCCAAACTTCTTCCATTTACGGATGATGGAGGCCACTGTGTTCTTCAAAGCTGCAGATATTTTTCTCTACCATTCCCCAGATGTGTGCATCTGTCGATACAATTCTGTCTCAGAGACAACTCCTTGGACTTCATGGCTTGGTTTGTGCTCTGACTTGCACTGGTAACTGTGGGACCTTATATAGACAGGTGTGTGCCTTTCCAAATCATGTCCAATCAACTGAATTGACCACAGGTGGACTCCAATCGAGTTTGTAGAAACAGCTCAATTTTGAGTGTCCTGGCAAAGGCTGTGAATATGTTTTTTATTTTGATTTTTAATTCCTTTTTTAAAAGATTACAAACAAATTACTTTCATGTCGCCATTACGGGGTATTGCAAAAATAATGAATGAATTAAATAAAATTTGCATCAGCAAAAGTGGAAAAAATAAAGCACTCTGAAGACTTTTCGGTTGCAATGTTTATACGGTTCTGTGAAGATTAAAGAAATAGGTACGAATGTTTTACTGCGACAGGCTTCAAAGTACCTAAAGATACAATGTAAAAACTGGTTGTTTCTGTAACAACCCCAGCAGCGACCTCATTTCCCCTCTCGTCTGTTCCAACCACTCAGCATTCAGCCTCAGCAGTATAACTAATCATCGCCGGCCTGATCATCTGTCATCATCTGCACCTGTTTCTCACTGGTTCAGGCTTTAAGTCAAATGGTTTCTTTTATGCATGAATTATTCATACGTCACTGTGTGGCTTAACAAATGAAAAGCATTACTCTCAAATTGCTTACAGGCACCAGATTGAAAATGAGGGACAAAAACGTCCTTCAGGAAGCCTGGAGAACTATTACTCAAGAGTACAATAATAAAGAAAATGTCTGGTACTTTTGAAGGCAAAATATGAAGAGGAGTGGCTCGTGACTTTCGTACAGTTGTACAGTTTCGTAAAGAATGTTTTAAATACCAAAAGGTTATTTCTTTAAAGATCATTGATGTCAACATAGCAACTTGTGTTCTAATTTGCGTTATAATTATTTCTCTTTATCCATGAAGGAGGTGTATTTTTCTTAATCGAAACCCCCCACTGGGAAGAAAATAACAAGAAGTTAAATAAAAATTAAAGGAATTAACCAGAGAGCCCAGACGTTTTTTTTCCATAATATTAATAGTGAGGACCAGTGTCACAACAACAAAGACAATAAAAAAAAAAAAAGATATTCCACCCTAATACCAATGTTAGACAAATAACCTTGAGAAGCACAGATCAATTTAAAGAGTTCAGCCCTTTAAGACACATTTGCATTTTATAAAGGAATTCGGTAGACATTTCCATTAGAAAGAATGCTCAAGGGTGCATTCATTTTTCTGTATGATTTATTGTCTAACAAAAAGTATCTGACACGTAATGAGTAAAACTCGGTTAAACACACCGAGTTTGCTGCCAACAATCGAGTTCCCATTGCGGTTACAGAAACAAAGGAGAATACACAAATTCTCCTTTTACCAGTCCTTTTTTTTTTTTTTTTTTTTTAAAGATTGACCTTCTACTGAAGCAGTGATGAGGCAAAATGACAAAATTATCAAATAATTCAACAGCGCCACAAAGTGGTGTAGTAGCTGAACTGCTTGGTTTTTATAATGCAGGTAATATTATACGTTAAATGTTCGACTACAGTAAGCACTACGCCCACTGTTCCTCGAGTGAGCTCGTCATTGCATTGTTTGTGTTGATGTACATATTAATTTTCATCTTTGTAGACTTACTTATTATTGAGCGATCATATAAAGCAAGGTCAAGGAATTATGAAAAAGCACAGGGTCAGGTGATGAGCAAAAAGACGTACTTACTTGGCAATGAGTGAGTAAACTTTTTGAGCTTAATAGTGAGTGGAATTGGAAAACAGATGAGGTTAATGAGAATCTGGGCGACTGTGAGTGTTGTGTGCTGTAGTCTGTGGTGGCCATGTTTGTAGTTTGTGGTGCACTATGGGAACTGGTGCTGTCCGAGAACCTCGCTTCCCATGGTGCACCACTACATACAGTGTCTATAAATGAGTTGCACTGTGTAATCATGTGATCTTGTCTTTAAGACGGTTTTACAACCATGCTTGTTAAACCACATGCAAACTTGCAGGACAATTTAGTGTATAATATTTATGAAAGATTAAAACTTGACACACAAACAGGAGAAAAAAACAACAAAGGATGCTGGGGAAGTTAGGCACGAGTCCTAAAACACGCAAAGTGGGCTTGGTATTGGTTGTGACAGAGCTTGGCACAGTAGCCTTGGTACGGGTGTTACGTCTGGGCTTGGCTGACTGGGCCTTAGGTCGATATGGTTCCCGGGCCCTGACTTGACACTGGCCTGCGGGTGAAGCCCGGCACAGGTGTGGGGTCAGAGTTTGGCATGAGCATAAGACCAGTGTGAGTATGTGGTTGGTGCTGAAACCTGGCATCGGAGCCTGGCAGGAACTTGATGTGGGCCACCAGGTGAACAGAAACTTTGCTCAGGTACCTGGCAGGAACTTCATGAGCCTGTGGGGTTAGATTGGCATTAGCGTGTCATTCCCAAAGCCAGGTGGAGCCGGCAACACATTGTCCTTGAACCAAGAGGTGGCACCAACATGACGCCAGAAAAGCTAGACAGTCGGGTGAGCACCACATGCTCAAAGCCAGGCAGAGTGTTCTCTGTCTCTGAGGGCTTGGCTGGGACTTGATTGTTGATTATGTTACCGGGGTAACGGAGGTGATGTCTGTGTTGGTGATGCTCCAGGGTTTTTCAAATGGAGGAATTCAGTCGTCCTGGTCAGAGAGAACTGTGAAACAGAGCACACAGGCCTAATCAGGAGCTGGAGATGACGAGATGTTTCAGTCGTACTGTGCCTGACCGTGATTGGCTGATTTACAGTAGGGGAGGAGTTCACACTACAGTGGACGAATCAGACAGTTTATTTTATGTAGAGTGCTTCCACCTGCTGTAAACATCAGCCACTGCAGATATCTCACACTAGGTCTCGGTTTCTCTTTAACATAGATCTCTTGTGTGTTCGGTCTTTAATAATGACAGCTTAATTGATGCAAAACTCTCAAAACATTTCAATAAATTGAAATTTACATTTACTGTATTTATGCATCCCATTTGTATAAATAATGCAGCACTTTTATTTATAAATATATTTATTATGTCCGCATTATTATGTACAAATCCATTTATTTCCAAAAATATGTTACAAATTAATGAGTAAATGACATTACAGAGAAATATTTGCGTGAGTGAAAAGAGAGCAACATATTACATGACAGAACAGTAAAAACGAACCTATTGGCTCCTGGGTTTTGCAAGAAAGTAAAAAGAAGCGAGTGTGACAAAGTTACCAGTCGAACTCCAGCATCCTCAGTAAAACCTAAGAAGTGTTTTTTACTCATAAAATTGTTTAAATCATGATTATTTTCAGGCAAAGTGTTATCACTCCAAATATTGACTGCATTTAGTGTATATAGAACATAAAAAGTATCTTTTATGTTGAAATGTTTTCAAAAGTCTTTCAAATCTTTGTTTATGGCATTTTTTTCCTCTTCTTTTTTGTATGTTCCCTAGATGATATTGTTCCTTGCCACTTTCGCCAGTGCAGGGATGATAATATTGGGGTTATATGATCATATTTTCTGGGTCTGGTGAGAACCCTGGCGGCTGCATTTTGGACTAACTGTAGCTTGTTTATTGAGGATGCAGGACAACCACCTAGTAATGCATTACAATAGTCCAGTCTGGAGGTCATGAATGCATGAACTAGCTTTTCTGCATCAGATACGGATAGGATACTCCTCAGTTTGGCGATATTTCTAAGATGGAAAAAGGCTGTTTTTGTGAAATGTGTAATTTAAGAGGGACATTAATAGACAGCTTCCGGATTTATGTAATGTTATGAGTGAGTTAGGTTTGAGGCACATGTCTGCACCCAGGTCAGTATAGCTTAGAGATGACTGACAGCGCTAACTGTAGTAGTACTTGTAAGAGTTACAGGATATGCCTTGAACCACTACAGATTGTAGCCGATACCATCAGTATATTCCTGCCCAGAATTTCCACCTTATGGAAAACTGAAACTATTCCTAGCCATGTGTGAGAACTAATTAGCAAAGACTCTTACTAACAACTTACAGAATCCACAGAACTAGTGGCTGAGTCAAATAGACAGAATCCTGCCTCACCTGTAGATATATAGTATACCCATTTAATGCCCATCTATAACATCTATAAATTGACAGGATAGAAATGTTTATATAAATGTTACATTTATTGTTATGCAAATGAATTCATACCAAGCATGTGCATGATGTTTTTACTTTACTCACCCACTCTATACCGCTTTACCTACATACAGGGTTGCGGGGGGCCTGGAGCCTATCCCAGGAGACAAGGGGCACAAGGCAGCATACACCCTCGATGGGGTGCACTACAACATCCACGGCTCATCCAACCAACGATCCAAGCACTATAACATCCATGCCTCATTCTACCAATCAATCAAGCAGTACCACAGTCATAGCCCATCCAACCAACCATCCAAACACTACAACCTCCATGGCTCACCCCACCCCCCAACCAAACACTACAACATCCACGGCTCATCCAACCAACGATCCAAGCACTATAATAACATCCATGCCTCATTCTACCAATCAATCAAGCAGTACCACAGTCATAGCCCATCCAACCAACCATCCAAACACTACAACCTCCATGGCTCACCCCACCCCCCAACCAAACACTACAACATCCACGGCTCATCCAACCAACGATCCAAGCACTATAACATCCATGCCTCATTCCACCAATCAATCAAGCAGTACCACAGTCATAGCCCATCCAACCAACCATCCACCCACTAACCAAACACTACAACATTCACGGCTCATCCCACCAAATAAGCAGGCATTATAATGTCCATGGTTCAAGCCACCACGCAAACAGGCACTACAGCATCCATGGCTAATTTAACCAACCAAGAACACACTACAATGGCTCATCCCACAAGTCAAGCAAGTGCTATAACGTCCAAGGTTCATCTCTCCAACCAAGCAGGCAATACAACATCTACAGTTCATACCATTAATCAAGTAAGCACTACAACATTTAATGGTGACCACAATAACCAAACAAACACTACAACATCCACACTGTACAACCATCCAGGCACTACAACATCCACAGATACAAACACTATAATGTCCACAGCTTATTCCACAAACCAAGCAAGCATCACAATGTCTACAGTGCATCCAGCCAACCAAGAAAGCACTACAACACTCAGGGGGTTATCCCGCCAACCATTCAAATACTGCAACATCTATGGCTCAATACAACAACCAAGCCTGGACTTCAACATCCACAGTTCATCCAAGCAAGCTCTACAGCATCCATGTCTCACCCCAACCAAACAAGCACCATAATGCCCATGGTTCATCCCACCAACCAAGAAAACAATGCTACATTCACATCTGAGTTAATGTAATGATTTTCACTTTAGCACTAACAACAAACAAAATAATCTACAGTTGAAAATGTTAACATTTATGCTGTCGTAAATCTGTTTAATTTTAACCAGAGCATCTAGTTAATGTAATCAACATTTAATCATATTCCTCTATCGAAATAGAAATCAATATGAAACTGGAAAGAAACACACTTTATAAGTCTAAACTCTGAGGGGATTATTCTTTGATTCTTTAATTAACCCCATGGATAACATTAAGCTAAGATTAATACAGAAACTATTTTTGCCTGAAAAATATTTTTCTATTGCGTACAATATGTGAGTGTAATGTTTCAGCCTATATGGCATTAATCTTTCTCGTTTGCCATTGCATGGGGAATAAACAGTTTGCTTCATTGCTTTAAAATGTAAGTGAAACTCCTTTTTAATTAACCTGAATTACATGCTAGCTCTTATATGATGATTAATTCTCCTTAAAATCACATGCAGATTACTGCCTCTCTCAGCGCTTACTGATTTCTGAGGCTGGTGACTCTAAATGAACTTCTACTCTGCAGCAGATGTAAGTTTTGGTCTTGCTTTCCTGGGAAGGTCTTCATGAGAGACAGTTTCAACATGGAACTTGATGGGTTTTGCAAATGCACTGGTCAATACTGCATCAATCAACTGGCTGTTGCTGTTCCTTCATTACCTACATAATTGCACGTGACAATCCAAACTTTTGTTTGTTACAGTATATAGATAGTAGAGCACCAATGTGGTTTTGAGGATTTTAATATCAGCATGTGGTGGTCAAGTTCTAGATATCACAATGGCCAGCTTGACCCTATATTAATAATTTAGGAATCATCTTAATTAACTGAACATTTAACACTCCACACAGACAGTAACCTGAGCTTAGCATTGAACCACAAACCCTAGCACTGTGAGGCTTCAAACACTTTCCAGTACACTGCCATGCTCAGGAAATTATATGAAGTATAAAACACTTCAGTTACAATGTGAAATCCACCACTAGAAATCCACCGTTCCGCCAAAATTATTCACTCGCCTGCCTTTACATGCATATGAACTTGAGTAACGTCTAATTCTTGGATGTCAAACCCAATAGAACACCTTTGGGATGAATTAGAGCGAAGACTGCAAGCCAGGCCTTCCCGCCCAACATCAGTGTCTGACATCACAAATGCATTTCTAGAAGAATGGTCAAAAATTCCCATAAACACACTCCTAAACCTTGTGGAAAGCCGTTATAACGACAAATGGCCAACATCATAATAAACCCTATGGATTAAGAATTGGATGTTACTCAAGTTCATATGCATGTGAATGCAGGCGAGCTAATACTTTTGGCAATACAATGTAGCTTAAAAATGAAAAGGAAATCAGCAGATTTACAAAACAAAAGGAATTTATTAGACAGACTTGTACAGACTTGTTCCAAAGGATCCAGAGTAGTAGGTATGCGAGTGTACAATACTGATGACTCTTTGAAAATAGAAAGGAAAAGAAAAACTATTTCTTCTGATAAGCAAGTGGAATGTAGCGTGTAACCAACAGGCATAAATACATTTATTTCAATAGTTCACAAATTACAGATACAAAAAGGAATTAAAAAAAAAAGAAACCAAACAAAACAGCACAGTCGCAATTTATTACTTACCTAAAAGATTGATCTATTTTACAATACTATGCCTTTTTAAAAAGGACGAGCTACTGTGAGGCAAGATGATACAGTACATAAGTGGGACCCGTAACACAAATGCTCTACTAAAGCGCGTCATCCGTCAGTGTGGGGCTCGAGTGCGATTTACAACTTCAGCTTCTTCTTGCGACCGCGGCCGTCTGGGGTCCCATCCTGCTTACGCTTCTGTGCCTGAAACACGGACACAGACGTTGGGAGAGTTTTAGTGTCCTAGATAAGATATCTACCCTCCAATGAGTATACTACAGTCTGAACTGAAACACTCAGCTCAAGTTCAAGCTGCTGAGAGCGCATTAAAACAAAAAAGAGAGACTCACCGAAGATGTGCGAGGTCCGCGTTTCTTCTTCTCCGCCTTCTCCCGCTCTTCCAGTTCCATGTTCTCGCGCTCGATTAGAGTGATCAGTGTATTACATCTCCTCTGTAACTCCTGGAAACACACACCAACGGCTCAGTTTTATACACCGCTACATGTTTATTGGATGTGATAACTTTTAGCTGACTGCGGCGGTGCCGGTGTGTCACTCACCATGGCTGTGCGAGACTTCAGGAACCAGTCGAAGCGGAACTGGGGCGAGTTGCGAATGCACTGGCGGAGCTCGTCGTAGACGCTTTCCTTGTCGAAGCCCAGCTTGTGAAGCATGCAGATGAGGAATCGGTCCTCCTCCTCGGTGTAGTTCTTCCCTTTGTTGGTCCCGTAAGAAATCCTCAGCTGGTGGAACGGTGCCTTGTAACGGCCGATCTGACCCGGGAGAAAATTTTTTTTAAATAAAACACACAAGCTGACTTCTTACTGAATAGAACTTTAAAAGTCTGATATGGTGCATTGATTTCATAAATGCAAAACATTTTTTTATTTATTATTAACATTATTTTTTTTTTTATAAATGGCATAAATGTAAAAATAATGATATATGCAGTGTTATTTTTATTTTCAATGTCAAAAAGGTTTTGTGGCAGGCACCCTGTGTTTTTTTTTTTTTCTTTTCTGGGGAAAACGGGTCCAAATGGCTCTTTGAGTGTTTAAGGTTGCCGACTGCCATCCTAAATGTAAGTGAGTAATGCTTTTCAGACAGTTAAAAAGTGTGCACGAGTTTAGTCTCAGTTCTAGGTTAATGGTGATCATAAAGTTTCTCATAATTCCAAAACTATACAGAATTATTTTTTTTGTAGTTTTGCTCTACATCCTACATATTTCCACAAGGTCCAGACTTTTCAGACGCTCTGTAGGATTATACTGTAAATGTTTTTTGTGTTGATCAATCAATTTCCACATTGGCAATTATTTTAGTGTAGAAAGCAAAACTAATTTATTAACAAGAATGTTTGTAAGCGCAGTCGCATACTTTTGAGTCTAGCGCTTTCTTGATGCTGATCCTCCTCTGAATCCTGGCTTCACCTCTCTCGATCTGTGCCATAATCTTCTCGATATCCTGCAGCTCATTGCAGCGCTCCCAAAACACAGCTACACAAACACACACACACATTTTGATTAAATCACACAAACAAAGCACTGATGCACATAACAGGTATCCGTTTGAATGTGTGGAAGTCAAGAGTCACTCTACCGGAATACTCCATGACTTCTTCGGGTGTTTTGCCTTCCACTTCACGAGCGATGTTCTCGATATCGTCTCGTCCCCATTTCTCATTAGCCTTAATGAACTGGTTGAAATCTCGCTTGTTCCAAATAGTGAAGCCCTATTCAAAGAGGACGAATAACAATAATAACAACATGGGTTTATAAAGGAAAAACAATCAAAGGTTCAAGAAGAAGAAGAAAAAAAAAAGTCTTTTATATACAGGTAATCCTCTACTTATGAACGAGTTCCGTTCCGGGAGTGTGGTCTTAAGTTGGATTTATTCTTAAGTTCGACAAAGTGAGTCTTATACGCCTTTGACACAAATATACATCTAAAGCATACTTGACTAAATCTTCACAAATAACTACGGTTATCCGTTACTGAAAATGCCCCCCCCCCCATGAAACTCATTTACTTATTTATCGTCTTTACTAAAACAATTGTGCTTCAAAACTGCATTAACCACATCTGATATCACCAAGCAGCTTGCAGGAGGTTACCTGTGACAGGAGGTTCTCCTTCTCCTCCAGCTCTTCTTCATTAAGAGGTTCTGCTTCATCAATCTTAGCCTGCTCCTCCCTCTGCATTTGAGCAGCATTGGGCAGGTCAGGATTTCTTGGCACCTGGAGTTTAAAAAAAAATAAATAAATAAATAAACACCGGCTGTCTAAAAACGCCTGCATGTTTTAAACTTTACTATACAATGATTTGCGAACTGCAACGATACAAGTGATTAGACGGGTGAGAAAGAGAAAAGAGAAACACACACACCTTGTAGCCTATAGTTTTCCTGTAGTACAAGATCTCCTTCTCAAGCAGCTCAAAAAGCCGAGGTGGAAAGAACTGGAAGTCTTGAACGTTGGGCTGTTTGGGAGGTCTAGGAGCCTGAAGAAGAATGTAAAGAAATGTGATTTAATGCAACACTGAGACCTATAACTTCCTGTTTGGGTTTTTTGTGGTTAAATCAATCAAAGCTGGAACAGAGTACCTTTGGTGCTTTGGGCTCACTAACACGCAGAGCTTCTCTGAAATAGGCGTCGACAGCGTAGTTTGCTTTACGCTCTCTTTTCGGCGGTTCGATCCAGTTGTTGATGACCTGAGAAGCACGATACAAAACGTTACACATCTTATTTATTTAAAATATTCACATTGTATGTGTAAAATGTTTATGAGGACTGTAAACGCAAACATTATTAAAAATAATAATAATAATAAGACAGGTACATCTGAAAAAAATGTGGGTGCTGCTTGCTGTGGCCTTTTATAAGGACAGTCTACGGGATCAGTTGCTAAGGTGCTCTAAAGTGGTTGCTAGGGGGTGGCTTCGCCGCTTCACAATGATCCTGAGAGACTGATTGGTTGCCTGAGTAAAATGAGCCCGCCCCTATGTCTCTATGACAATGGGATCCACAGTTAGGTTCAGTTTCAAAGTTTCTATGGAAGCTCTCATAGCAGAGAATGTAACTATGAGCACTTCCTGTTTCAGTGGGGAGAACCTTCACCATTATATGTCAAATGGGGCAAATTCAGGCATCTCTTGCGCCTCTTGCTCTGCGCTAGAATCCGTCAAAGTTGGTCTCAATATTAAGTAAGAAAAAAGTAAGTACTTAAAAAACGTAATAGCACCCCATTTCCAAATTCACTTTACTGTTACCTTTTTCTTCTCTCGATAATCTTCACCTTCGAAGTTGTACACGCTGTTTTCTGTGTCCATCGTAAAATTCCTTAGAGAGCTTTCACCCAGTGTAGACATCTTCTCCTTCATCTCCATGGTCTTAAATAAACGATTAAAACAGAATTTTAATTCCATATCACTTTTGGTTTTGTAACACGACCTAAACATTAAGTGCAACGTTTTCCGTTTTGTGTTTGCGTGTTCTGTACCTTCTTTTCGCCTCTCTCCAGGATGGCGTCGATGTCTTCGTCTGTGATTTCGCTTTCCTTGGAGGCGAAGACGTGAGTGGCACCGTGCCGAATGATGGACAACATCTCGTCTTTGCCCAGCTTGTTCATGTTGGGATCGACCAGTCTACCTGCAAGTCGGAGAACGGGAGATGAGAGTTAAAAAAAGGCCCTCATTTTTTTTAACCTAAAAGTCCGGCTTGTCTCGTGAGATCCTTAACCTTGTTGGATGACTATGGAGTCGAGACGCAGTTTCATTTCGGCACGTTCCACGATCCTCTCCTCGACCGTGTTCTCTGTGATGAAACGGAACACGCGGACTTGCTTCTTCTGACCGATTCGGTGAGCGCGGTCCTGTATGATGACAACAAAAAAAAGTTCAAAGCCTTCCACAATGAGTCTGTTCATTACACTATTTTGAACTTTTTTTTTTTTTTTTTTTTTAAAGTTACACCTTCTTAAAAAACACTTTAACCTTAAAGATGGTACGGAAACATGATTAATGATACACAAACCATGGCCTGCAGGTCCACTTGAGGGTTCCAGTCAGAGTCGTAAATAATGACCACGTCGGCTGTAGCCAGGTTAATCCCCAGCCCACCGGCTCTGGTGCTCAGCATAAAGAGAAACTTGCTGCTGTTGGGCTCGTTAAAGGCGTTGATGGAGATCTGGGGAGATTAAGGGGGAAACAAGACACAAAAGCATTAATTAGAAAGTTAGCACTGCATCTTTAACTCAGTAATCATATTTCTGAAAGCCTTAAAATATTTAAGCAGCCAGGTGTTAAAGACTACTGCAAAAGAAAAAAAAAAAAAACATTTCCTTTTGGTTAATAATTCTTCTAAAAGTTTCCCTTAACATTGGACGTACCTGTCTCTCCTCGTGAGGTGTCTGTCCATCCAGGCGGCAGTAACCGTAATTACGCCACATACAGTAGTCCTCCAGGATGTCCAGCATCCTGGTCATCTGGCTGAAGATCAGCACACGAGAACCTTGAATCCATGAGAGAGATTTATTTTATTTTAGGGCAAATGGCTTAAGATAAAAAAAAAAATAAATTAAAGAAAAAAGAAAAAAACAAGAAAATCTATATAAAAATAAAGGTTTTGTCTGTACATCGGTCAGACCGAGACAGAACTCTCTCTCAAAAAATAAATAAATGTATTAAATCTGGCTCAACAGAATTTTATGAAACTTTGCAAGTCCTTCTGTTTTTATTGTTAAAAAAATATTTTAACATTTGTTTATTCGTAAATTACATAAACATGTTGAGTAAAAGTGACGTTATGAGCAGTTTTGTGCCAGATTACCTCACAGCAGTCAGACGAATACAGCACTTTTCCCCTTTAAGTGGGCGTGGCTATATGTGTCACTCAAGAGCCAATTTGCCATAAATACCCAGAGTACGTGGAAGACACGGCTTTCACGACATCTACACCAGCTCACCTTGTTCCTTCAGCTTGGGCAGCAGTTTGTCGAGGACGGCCATCTTGCCGCTGTTGGTGGCGAGATGAAGATCGGTGGTGTAAGGTGGGCCGGGCTCTGCGCCGTCGAACAGGTACGGGTGGTTACAGCACTTCCTGAGCTGCATCAGCACGTTCAGCAGACGCATCTTGTCCATCTTCCCTGCCGAGTTCAGGATATCGATGTCCTTCATCAGGATTTTGGTGTACCTGTCAGGAAACATCGCGTGTCCCCCGTAAGTGAGTGATTCTGGCTTATACACTTGTACAATACTAATTGCTAATACAAATGTTTCCGTACCATTCTCTCTGCATCTTGCTCAGCCCGATGTACATCTTGATTTCTTTTTTAGGAAGCAAAGATTTCTCCACGTCTGCTTTGATACGTCTCAGCAGAAAAGGACGCAATACCTGCGCGATAAACATAAGTTAAACGTTGGGGTTTAGGGTAGATTCTGCTAAAAATAAATAAATAAACAAAAACTGCTGTGCATGCTCAGTCCTCATATCCTGAGAGGAAGCAAAGAAATACTCACAGTGTGTAAACGCTCAACCAGTTTCTGGTCTCCAAGACAGTTATTAGTGTCAAACCAGGAATCAAAGTCCTACAGGAAGTAAAGAGGAAGCGAAAACTTAAATCTCAATACAAAATTCACTCTGCCTTAAACAAAACTAAACTTGCCAAAAACAATAAAACTGCAGATGTGTCTATGTTTCCTCAACTAGTTGATTCTGGTTCCTCTCAAGGTTTCTTCCTATTATCATCTCAGGGAGTTTTTCCTTGCCACTGTCGCTGTCGTCAGGGACAAACATATAATTTTGATTCATACACATTCACATTTCATACAAACTTAATTCTTTTGATTGTGTAAAGCTGCTTTGTGATGATGTAAATGAAATGATGAGGAAAATTGAATTGAACTAGTTTTACTTTATTACATTAACTAGGGCTGAAACGATTCCTCAAGTAACTCGAGTAATTCAATTACAAGAGGATCGAAGCAAAATCTTCTGCCTTGAAGTGTCTTTTGATGAATTTTAAAAGATTGCATTATGTTTTTGCGCAATTATTTGTTTGGCGTGACACAGCGTGCTTCTGGAGGCAAGCCGCCAGTAAACACAGACGAAGAAGCAGCGCTTACGTTACCCACAAAGCGGAAGAAGACGCAGTTAGCTGTGTATTGATTTGAGGGAGCGTTCTGTTGTGAGCTGCAAAATGAAAAGGAGCGATAAAAATATCAGCGAGCCAACAAGAGAAAACGACAGAAATTGTCAGTAAAGGCTTATGTTTTGCCTGAGCTGTAGATTTAGAAACTTTTAGTTCTGAAAGTTAAATTGCACAACTTGGTGTCTTTTATAATTATTTATTTTAATGTGCCTTAGTTTTTCTGATACTTAAAATCATTCGAAATACCTTTTTTTTTTTTTCTTTTGCATTTGAGGAAAGGTTTTAAAATAAGAATGTATGGCACTGTAATGCACTTCATTCATCTCGGTCAACTTTAAGCTATTCCTTGTATTGTAAATAATGACAATGTTAATTTTTGATAAAATGCTGTATGCATTTAACATATTTGATAGCTACAGCCCTAAACTTAACTACATTAATACTTTGGGGTTTTCTTAGAGAAGCAACGCTTATGAAAGGAGCCTCCAGTAGTCAGCATTTTTAAATGTTAACGTTATGTAAAATTCACTTATTAGATGTCCAGTGTGTGTGTGTGTAGAAAAACAAAAAAAGATAATTTTTGCTTTTTTTATGTTTTGTTTTGGCCTGGGTTAAATACCATTAAAAAAAATTTTTAACAGTGGCTAGCTTGAAGGTGCTTCAACCCCCCAACCTTCTGATCAGTAACCCAGAAACTTTGGTTGTTGAGTTTTTGATACAGCAAATGTTAAATTATTGATATTTTTTCACCACAACGGTTCTGGAGTTAGTTACTTAATTTTGAACCAGTTCTTTGTTTTCAGACAACCAAAGCACCAGCAACCAGAACTAGAACAAGGGCTGGAACAAAGAATCAGCTAAAACCAACTAAATGTTTAAAACCACTAACTGTTTAAAGGAGACTATTGTGTATTTTGGATAAACCCCTTTAGTAAACATCAGGAAAGACCATGGAGGTAATGGGTATCTAAAGTGTTTTGGAAAAAAGCTCCACATGCGGACGAGCGGTCGGTGAGGTGTCTACCTCGGAGGAGTTGAAGACGTCGGGTAGGAGGAAGTTAAGCAGAGCCCACAGCTCGTGCAGGTTGTTCTGAAGAGGGGTCCCGGTGAGCAGCAACCGGTTGGTGGTCTTGAACTCTCGCACGATTTCCGACAGCTGATAGATAGATAGACGGATACGAAACGTGCATTCACACACTGGCATGATTTAACAGAAAATAAAAATGTACCATAAAGTTTTGTACGTATTCAATGACCATAATTAAAGTGCAGACCTTTGATTTTTCGTTTTTGATACGATGAGCCTCGTCGATCACCAGGTATCTCCAGTTAAACTTCTTAAAGACGGCTCTCTCGATGATGAGCATTTCGTAAGAAGTGACGCACACGTCCCACTCTCCCGGCAGCAGCGTGTCACGAATGAAAGCCGTCTACATGACAACAAATTAAATTAAAGACATAATGCAACCAGTGTTGTCTAGAGTGGAGACTTTTGGCGCGTGATCGATCCCTCACCCTCTCGTCCCTGTCTCCTATCAGACAGACGGCTCGGAGCGACGGCACCCAGCGCTTAAACTCATTCATCCAGTTGTACAGTGTCGACTTGGGAACCAGGACCATGTGAGGGCCGGGGATGTTCCTGTAATGTTTCATGTAGCCCAGGAGAGAGATGGTCTGTAGAGTCTTCCCAAGACCCTGAGGAGAACAACAGACAAGAGAGACATTTATTTTTTTTTACTTTTCATGCAATTTACCTTTGTTTTCCATTTAAAGGAAGGAAAAACCTCCAGTCGTACCATTTCGTCAGCCAGGATGCCGTTGATTCCGTTCTCGTAGAGTGAAATCAGCCAGTTCAGTCCACGGACCTGATAATCTCGGAGTTTCCCGGTTTTCACGTCTGCGTGGGGAAAAACATTAAAGATCAAGAACACGTCAAGTTAGGAATAAGTGCTCATCAGCATGCTGTTTGTTACAGGGAAAAAATTTACATCAAGGCAGAAGCACTACAAAGCTATAGCTGTGATTTCCTCATCATCCTCTTCTTTCCCCTTTTTGTTAAAGAGGTAAAAAAAATATACATATAAAACTGTAAAGTGGGCATGTCTGTACATTAAAGATATTTGAATATTGAAAAATATATTTTTTTGGGTGCAGGGCACGATGAGTAATAGAACAGTAATAGTTTATTGTAATGTTCGTCTGTCTGTGCACACATCACGTAAAAACTACTAAACTAATTTTAATAGGGTGTATTTGGTCAAGCTTAAGGTAACAAATAGGCTTTGTTTCATTGCTATCAGCCCACGGGAAGAGAAGATATGATCATTTGAAATTTAGAAAACGCTCTCAGATCATCAAACAAATAATTATAATTTTTTTAATTGACCTTAAAAAAAAGCATTAGGTCATTTTACATTTTTAAGCCCGTGCTTATGAGTGTGAAATTGAAATCTACTTAATAAACTTGATCTTACACCTTCATTCTGCAAACTTTACGGTAACAAGCAAAATGTTTTAGTTCATTCCAAATTTTATTAGTATTATTTTATTTATGTATTTTTTTTAAACATGCTCATGAGTGCAAATAAATTCCACACGAGCAAAGTCGCAGGCACGTCTAGTTATTAAAAAACTAAAATAATAATCGTAAAGTGTTGCAACAGAAGACTCCTTTTATCTCAACGCTATATCGTGTTGTGAGTCAGTTTTTGTTATTCGATATTAAAACTAGATAAGATGTTTAAGATTAACTTTTTCTCCAAGAATCTTAAAACTAAATTTGGATTTACTTGTTTAAACCAAGTTCCTCATAAGAGTAAAAGAATTACAGTTCAATAAAATATGTTTGATGGACAGACGGGTTTTACGAGATGAGCACTGTAGTTAATTTTCTCTGGATACTGTATTGTGTATAAATGACTAGACGCCTTCCATAAATGTTTAATTACATTTTTGAAGAAAATGTGTGTATTCTGTGGAGAATCCCCCAAACATGCCTCCACACACAGTACATTTCATGTTAAAATAGAATAGAATTTTTTAAGAGAGAAAATGAATACCTTTTAAATAATCAGAACTAAGAATGCGGTCGTACACGTGGATTGAACATGTGAACATTTGACAATTATAATGTGGTGTTATTGTTATGCATTGTTTTTGCTCATTGTTTTTACTGCAAATTTACATCTATTTAATCAGCGTACCTAAATGTTACCATGGCGATCTTGGTGGGCGTGGGAGTGCGGAGTAATGGGAGTGCGTTTGATGGTTTTGAACTTACAGGATGGAGACTCGTCAAAGCGTGTGCACACGTTGGCGGCTTTACTGCTCTCGCTCAGCAGCTCCTCGTCCTCCTCCTGCTCGGTACGACGGTGACGGTTACTGTGACACATCAGAGTGTCAGGACGGTGTTTAGGACATGACGAGCATTACATAATGACATTAAAGAAGAAGAAAAAATCTGAGGAGGAAGCAAAGAAAAAAGGACTCACTCCCCGGCGGACAGCAGGTTCTGTTTCTCGTCCTTTTTAATGCGAGGCCGGCCGGGCTTCATCTTCAGCGGCGAGGTCGGAGTCTTCTGGGCAGCCGGCTGAATGAAGTGAGCGAACACCTCCGTCTGCTTCAGCAGGTACTCGAATCTGTTGGTCCGGTCTGTTTTCTGACATAAATAAAAAAGATAGAGAGGGGTTAAAAAGCTGGAACTTTTATTTTAATGCGTGATACGACCCCAAAGCAAACGCTTACCACTTTCTCCTCGTAACCCGCCGACTGCTCCGTCTTCGCCTTCTCGGCCTGAGGAGAGGACGACTCCTCGCCCCCGTCCTGCGCTGCTTCTTCAGCACTTGAAACACCATCCTTAAACACAAATATGAGCAGGTTAGAGATAGATAGATAGATAATTATATAAAAAGTATATACACAAATAAATCAAGTAAATACTCATATACAAGAACTCTGAGCCAATAAAAATATTAAGTGTAATTGACAAAGCTTAAGAATGAGCGGTAATGATTGTAAGCATCTAACACATACGTTTTCAAGCTACTAAAACCTTAAGTAGAATTGAGATTTTTTTTTACTTCAGATATATCCACATAAATCAGTTAATGAATGTATTTCAGTCCGTTGATGTGGTAATTCATGTCCACACTGACTCCAGAATTGTTATAAATATATTGTTTAATTTACATATGCTTGCATTGGAGGTGGTAATATGCTGCAGTTCCAATTTGATCCTACAGATGGTGCTCTAAATTATTCAAATATTGGCAGGCAGCACAGCATCCAGTGTGATTAATGAATTAGCTGCTGCGAGTAAATTATTTGCTTAGCTTAAGAATAAAACGAAATCATATTTTTCTTGAAATCATACACAGACACAGAGAGAGAGAGAACTGTGCAAAAGTCTTAAAACCTGTAGTTTGTTTTTTTGTTTCAGTACAAACTTTCTTGGTCTTTTCCACAACAATCACACGGCTAAACTCTAAACTTCTGGGAGATGTAAAACCGCATTTCGTTGCTGTACAATACAATGACAAAGTTTTATCAATCCATCTACGCTTTTATGACATCACTATTAAGTAAAACATTTTTTTTAAATGATGTACATTACACAATCTCTGCAGGTTAGAATGCAGCATATTAAGTAAAAGAGCACTTTGAGACAAAAAAAGAAAGGAAAAAGAAGCTTCTGGGTTTTGCAGCATAAAAAAAGAGGCAGGTACGACAAAGTCTGAAAGATTCTGCAGGATGTTTAGTAAAACTAAGCACATCATTTCCTTATAAAAATGCACGCACACACTGTGCTTGAAGCAAAGACCTGCCAAAACGATTACTGACTTTCTTTAATTACTGATTACTGCTTTTTATTTTATGGATAAACCTTTTTTTGAAGACATTCCTGCTAAGTACTGTACATCACATATAAACATAAAAACACCATCTCTGAAACCACTCAACATAGTGATCAAGTGTTTGACATGAACATTACCTACAGCTCTTGTCCTGTATCTGTACTGGGTTTTGGTAGATAGTACAAGAAGAATATTTGTAGAAAGGTACGATAAAAACGATATTCACGTCATTTACACCAACACTGATCTCACACTATAATAGATTTACATCAAAGTATCAATGATTAAATGTCAACACTAATACACTAAACAATAGAGATGGGGGTAAAAATTTATTCAGTTATGAATCATGATTATTTTGTGTGGTGAATCACGCATCACTGTTTACATTTATAACAGAAATTAACCGGTCGATCAGCCAGAGACCAGAATTGGCTGGTTTTTAGTTTGATGACCAGTCCAGTGATGAGAGATGATGCTTCCAAGTGAAACACATCTTTATGGTGTAACGTTACCAAAAATTGCATACATCAAAAGCCTCCAATCTACCTTTACTCCAAACTATTGGCGAATTTGTCCCACTTACTACACACGCTTACACCAGTCTCAAAACTCCACAAGAGCTAATTAGTAAACTCTCAGTGAATTTGTCTCAAACCCACTCACTACACACGCTTACACCAGCCTTAAAAAGAGCTAATTAGTAGAAAACTGCGTGTATTAGAATCCCACTGTCAAGTTGATTTTTGAGACTTTGGAGGCGTTTGAGGGGATAAAACGTCAAAGTTTCTTTGTATTCCAACAAGTCGTGCACACATTTCCCCTTCCGTGTGGTAGAAGTGAATTATTTTTCTTTTGTTTGAAGTTTCTTTAGAAATAATAAATACAGCGAATGACAGATACACGCTGATCAGTAACAATGTAGCTTTTTGCTTAATTTCATTTGTTTCAAGTTACATGTTAAACTCTTGTATTTAAAGTTAGTTTGTAGTGTTTAAATGCCACAGAGCTTTAAAGTTAGAAAACTAATGTTATAAGGAACAGGTGACATTTAGTTACTTATTTTTTTATTTTAATTAATTTAAAAATACTTATACTTTAATTAAAAACTGTACACTAAACTTTCCCATCAGTCAGTGGTTGTTTGTGTTGTTTTTCACGATGATCTGAATTTCACCACTCACACACACACACACACACACACACAGCATTATTAGCATTAGCGCTGACGTCACAGCTAATAACAAAAGCACTTCACGAGGGTATGAAGAGGAATAATAATAATAATAATATGTTTATTATATCATATATATAATTCAATATCTAACTCAAGACAAAAAAGTAAGAATTTCCATGACTACGCACCGGAAGTAGTATTATTTAGTTCCTGTTTCGATTTTTATCTTATTTAAGCAACACACACTTATCGTTAAATATAAAATGTCAACGTCGTTTGAAAAAATAAAACACGTTACACGAAACAATTCGAAAGAAAATTCATACGAAATTTAATAACTGCTTATTTAACAGTGTGTCACTGGCTAACTCACCACACAGCTAAGCTAAGCTAAGGAACAATAACGTTACGCCGAGCTAACATGCTAACGCGCTAGCTGATTCATTTCGCCTAAAAGTTACCACACAATTCAACAATGGCAGAATCTCCAAGTAATATCACACACACTAATTTCTCGGCTCTGTGTACATTAATGTGTAATAAAAGCCCAGTTTAATCGTGACGGTGTTGTGTTCTCTCACCTGGGCTGTCCCGGGCTGCTCAACTTCTTCAGCCTCGTCCTCCCGCTGTTTCTCCACGCTTCCCTCCGCCTCAGACATTATCCACTCTTTCGTTTTCTTCTTTGTATATAAAATCTAATTAAATCTAAGTAAATTTTATAATCTCCCAAGAATCGGTTTTTCTTCAAACTCAACCAGAGTTTATTATTATAACAGCAATAATACAACACAGCCACGCGCGCGACGGCAGTCACTTCCCACCGGCTTTTTTGTTGCCTTCGTTTCCCGCAAAAGTGCGGCCCGTTAGAAAGTATCGCGAGACTTCCTATTCAAAAACCAGAGGACCGGATTGCAAATATCGCGAGATGTCTGTCCTGATTCAGATTCAAATCATTTGAATCAGTTTAGAGTCGACACGTTTGAATCAAAAACAACTCTTTGCTTTATCCCCGCTTTAAACTGTGTAATTACTTAACTACAAATGAATAAAAGATAATACATAAAATAAATAAAGGGAGCATAGTGTTGCAGTAGTTAACACATTGACCTCGCGACTCCTTAGGGTCGAAGGTTCGATTCCCACCTCCTGCATGTTTAAATATTTATTCATATTCATAATAAAAAATTAACAACAAAAAAACAATAACAACAACAGGTGTCCCGCGACCATGAACACAATATAAAGCGGTATAGAAGATGAGTGAATGATTGAGAGAACAAGTGTTAATGGAATTTATTTCATTTCTAATGAATTGAACCATCGTGATCAGTGTCGACTCTCAAAGTTCACCTAAAGGAGCCGATTCATTGAACTGACTCTTCCTCCTCGTGCGAGCGTCACTATCAAACCGAGTAATCATTATTACGTAATAAGGCGACGTCATAATGCATTTGTTGCGCGAGAAAGAATCTTGAAGTTATTGTTGCGTTACAAGTGTTTTGGCGGCAACTTGAAAAAAAAAAATTTCATGTTATTGCTTCATGTTAAAGGATATAATAATCCATTTCCACTACAGAAACAAATCATGGCGGCAATAACACATCATTTAAAAACATTTGACCATGTTTTATATTTTAATGGCCAAGTTATAAATTTGTAAATGAACATTTTCTAAATCATTTCTCTCTGTGAGATCCAAAAACCTTTGGACTTGTTAAATCTAATAGAAAATCACAAATTTTCTCTGTTATTGTCTCAACATTCAGATTTAATCAGTGAAACACTTAGATTTTTTTTTTCAAGAGTCAAGATTCAAGATTGAAATAACTTTAATAATCCCAGAGGGAAATTGCTTAAATTTATTAAATTTCTCATGTTTTGTTAGTTTTTTTGTTTAATTTTCTGGGAAAAAAAGAATATTGAGCTAATTATTTAAAGCATTGTACTTAAACATGCATAACGTATAACAAGACTCATTAACTTAATGTTTAATATGTAAAGTAAATTTGATTTACTTTACGTCAATAATTTCCTCCAGGATTTAAAAAGTTTTAACTTATTTTTAGGTATCCCTATCAACAAAAGAAAGGTTTTGTCTTTGGTCAGAACTCACTCTTTCAATGATATCTTTACGTTTCATACATTAAAGTCACAGCATCACGCAAAACTGTCTGGACAGAATTTACTGAATCTTTTGCAGTACCTATATATCTGCCTAAAGTTTAACCTGCACCATCAAAATGTTGAGTAAAAGCAATGTTGTGAACAGTTATGTTGTGAATTTAATAATCTACTTTAAATTAAGCTACTAATAAGCTACTTTCTCAATGCAAACATGATATATCAATATATACCAATACACCAATATATATTCATTAATAATTATATAATTACTAGTTTTACTGGGATTAGTTTATATTTTTACTTTGGCTGAAATAACAGCGCTGAAGTGGTATAAGTGAATTTTAATTTATTTAATTTTTATTTATTTTCATCCCATTGATAAAAGCAATTCCATATAATGTTGTCACATCAACAAACATTTTGTGAAATTACAGTTTTCAAAAATTAAGGAGTACACCTTTGTTATAGGCAGACAGGTACATGGGCTTCAACCTGAAATAATAATATCACTGATCACATTAAAGCTGTTCAGATGATTTTTAGCTTTAACATTTTAACCATTTCTACAACCTCTTTAACCATCAATGACACATACTTATGCTAGTAATAGTAATAATATTAATAATAATAATAGGAACAGTAATAAATAATAAAAATAAGTAATAATAGGCTTCAGTGGACGAGCAAAAACATTTGCTTTACTAGCATTTAGTTTACAATTTCCAGTAATTTATGGACTTTGAACTACGCTGCTGGGCCAAAAAGAAAAGTCACAACTTCATCGTCTCATTGTGTATACTCCTTTATCGTGTCTTAAAGGGCCTGGAGGCACAAGGTGGGACACACACATACAGTACATACACACACTAATCTGCATGTCTTTGGACTCTGGGAGGAGACAACAGAGAAAACCTACAAAGCACGGGGTGAACATGCAAACTCCATGCACACAGACCCCGAGTGATGAGACTCGAACCTCGACCCTGCAGGTGTTTTTCCACTTTTATGGAATTTTTCTTTCCCTGATGGCACGGAGAATATTCCATTTTCACGCATGAGCTGGACAACATAGTGTGTGTAATCAAAGCTAAAGGTGGTCTAAATCTTAGAGCGTGTGCCTTTTTTCTTGGCCAGGCAGTTTATGTACCTCTGTGCATGTAAACCTGTTAGTTTTTAAGTAATAATTTAGAAACACAACTAAATTAATATAGTATCTTGGTAAACACATAATGATATTGGCTTCTGTTTGATCCAGAACATTCACGGTTTCCCTTTTATATTTAGAAGGAAGGAGAGGCTCGATATGGTGGCAGAGTTCCAAGAACTAAGGAGAGTAGAAAGCAGCGTTAAGAGTCTTTTAGAACAGGAAGTCACTGATCAAATAGGGAAACATTTAATGTTGTTTTTGAGGAAGACTGGACTTTAAAGTCGGCTTTAAAGGACAGGGACGCTGAGAATAGAGAGATCTATAGGTGGCGGTGATGCAACCTACAGAACTCCAACTGAATACTCAGAGTGGGACTGAGAGGAAACATGTCGAGAACAAAGAGTGTGTGGAAGTGCTGGACAAAGCAAACGAAGAGTTCAAAATGCAGAGCAAGTCAAGACAAGATCAGGGAAGGAAGCATTAGATGTTTTTAGGGAAAGCTGGACTGGAAAATTGGCTTTAAGAGGCCAGGAAGATGAGAGAGAATGAGACCTACAGTACAGTTGGTGGAAATGTAACCTAATGGATTTTAACCACCGGTAAACAACAAAGAAGAACAATGGCAACATATTTTTAAAGCAAACTTACTGTAGCTATTCACATACAGCATTTGGCAGACACCCTTATTTATAGCGACTCACGTTTTTATCTCATTATACATCTGAGGAGTTAAGGGCGTTGCTCGAGGGCCCAACTGTGGCAATTTGGTAGTGCTGAGGTTTAGACCTGGAATCTTCTGATCAGTAATCCAACACATTCGACACAGAGCTACTCCTGGCCTGTTTAATGTTGTTGGTTTTTTAGCTGAATAACTGTTATCCATCCAATCAAAAAATTCCTGGCCTTTTTATTATTTGTGTTAGCAGTTAAAAAACATTCTTTATGTTTATTTACAAATTGAAAAACAGTTTACAATAGAAAAAAAAATATATTAAAATAGTGTTTTACATTAATTGACCCATTTTGGAAAATGTAATGAAAATACACTTGGAAAATTAATGGGTATGTTAAAAATATAACTTATATTATAAATAATAATAATAATAATAATAATAATAAAATTTGTTATTTGTTAAATATTGTTAATTACAGATTTTTTTAAATTATACCTTTAAATTAAGGGCAACTTAATCTAAAAGATTAAAATCATTGTTAATCCTTAGGGAAATTGCAGTTCTGCATAGTAAAAGTTACTTACAGCTAAAAAGACATACGTAGAATAAACATTAAAAGGGAATTAAATTAAATTAAACAAACCAAGTACACAGAAGCACTATTTACATATACACTGACTAGCCATAGGCGGCACGGTGGTGTAGAGTTTGCATGTTCTCCCTGTGTTTGGTGGGTTTCCTCTGGTTTCCTCCCACAGTCCAAAGACATGTAGATTAGGCTAATTGGTGTTGCCAAATTGCCCGTAGTGTGTGAATGTGAGTGAGTGTGTGCCCTGTGATGGATTGGCACCCTGTCCAGGGTGCACCCTGCCTTGTGCCCTAAGCCTCCTGGGATTGACTCCAGGTCCCCGTGACACTGAATACAGGAGAAAGCGGTATAGAATGTGAGTGAGAGTGATTAGCCATAACATTATGACCACCTGCCTAATATTGAGTAGGGCCCCCCTTTTGCCACCATAGTTGTGATGCTCTATGTGTTTTGACGCCTTTATATCATACCCAACATTACCTTTTCAGACATTTAATCTACACTAGCGCTTCAATTGGATGGGACTGCATGAGTCAGCCTTCACTCCCCATGTGCATCAGTGAGCCTTGGCCACTCGTGACCCTGTCACCAATTCCTTGCCAGTTTTTCCGCATTCGATCACTTTTGGTATGTCCTGACCACTGCAGACCAGGAACATCACACAAGAGCCACAATTTTGGAGACTCAGTCCTCTAGCCATCAGAATCTGGCCCCTTCTCACGCTAGCTAGCTACATTTGGGCTAGATGATTGTGAAAAAACCCACAATGACTTAATTTTTGTTATTTAAATTTCCCACATATTTCCCTTTTTTTTGTGTGTGTAATAGAATGCTAAAACTCACAAATTATTAACAAGGTTATGAAAACTGTATTTTGACATTTATAGAGTTACTGACTATAAAATTATTAGAATAACGTAAAACCAATATGTATATACAATAGAATAAAACATACAATTCACAATGTGCTAATATAACCCTAATCTATTCCTTAATTAATATATTTTACATAGTTTTTCCTTAAAAAATTTTTTTTTTCATTTAACGACAGGCATTATAGACGCCTCCATGAGGTCCTTCATGTCGCCATCGCCGGTCGCACGATGATGACGTTAATGTTCATCAGCTGATTGTAGGACTGGAGAGGAATCAAAACATTGCGTTAAGATAAAACTGACTCTAATTTATTTATAATGCGCGTTGTTGGGGATTGTTCAGGGGTTGTGTAAAATGTCGTCTGTTTTTTGGTAAGTCTGTTTATTTACAAACGTTGAAAGGAAACAGAAACGTTAGCCTGGCTAAAATTCTGTTAAGTCAGAGTGGTCTTTTTGGCCTGCCTGTAAAGTTATTTACTTCCTACCTGTATTCCGCGAAGTCCCGCCTATTGCGCAGGGATTGGCTAATACCGCATGCCCACGGATGATTTGATTGGTGGAATGCGTTGCTGCCCAATCCGAGTGCAGGGTACGGGTTTAACGGAAAACGGATAGGTAAAAGTTAATGTCTGATTACCAAGGCATTGTTTGGATTTTTCTAATCAGATCTGATTAAATAAACACAGCAGGCGTTAAATGTTAGAACTGAGTATTAATCCAATATCCAGAACATTAGCAGTTGTTAAAAATTTGAAGAGTAGTGACGGGATTTTAACGTTGATGGATTGTAAAGCTGCTAAGCTAAACTGCTAATCATTGTAGCATTGACTCACCTGTTTAAATTAGATCTTTTTTTTTTTTTATCCACTAAAATTACTTAAAAAACCTGAAAGTGGAGTTTTGTTCTATTGTTGTTGTGTTGTTTAAAAATAATAAAATTTATTTATTATAAATTTTTTTTATAAGGGTCGGTTTATAATGTTAAAATAAAAAGCCTGGTTTAAAGAAAATTCCTCTTTATATTTAATTAGGTTTTATAAAAATACAGAAGCATGATCAGCTAAATAATGTATATTAAATATTAATAAAATTGTATAATATAAAAATATTAAATTGAATTAATATATATAAAATTCAACAAAATATAAAATGTGTATTTTTATATAAAATCTAAATTTTTATATTTTTGTAAAATGTATGTTTATACTTTTTTTTTTTCTACTTTATTTTAATATATAATTTGATAAAATATATATATTTTTATTTTTATACATAGCATTTAATTTTTTTAAATAATAATATTATTAAAAATAGAAACATGTTAAATCTAATCTGGTACCGATCTAGAGCTTTGGCTCCGTTGGTGCGTTCTTACATAATTTATATATATTTTTTACTTTTATTTATGAAACAAAAATGTGAAATTTTGGCGAGTGCTGGAAGCTCTCTACAGGCCCATCGATGTTTGTGTTTGTCATCAAACAGTATTTTTTTTCCCCTTACAGGTTTTCACGTCTCCGTGCATGTTTTCCTCACGCAGCTCTTCCTTTCCTCTTCAGCATCCTCATGGTGCAGTAGTATAGAGCTCCGTCATGGATAAGATTCTGGAAGGTCTGGTGAGCTCGTCTCACCCGATCCCCGTTAAGCGGGCCATAGTGAAGATGGTGGTGGAGGCGGCTGAGAAAGAGGTGACGCCAGAGCAGTGCCAGGCCCTGTACCACCTCACCGCGCGCCTCATTCTGCTCGGCGAGGACACCTTCCAGCGGCAGGTGGGCCTCCAGGTCCAAGAGGCGTACGCGCGCTACCACCGCGACGAGTTCGCATGCTTCCTGAGTAAGGACTACGTCATGGAGCTGCTGCATCAGGGATACGGCTCTCTGGACCGCCGGGATCCGGTCATACTGGACTTCCTGCATGGCTGCCTAAGGCTTCTCATCAGCTGCCCGGCTGTCCTGGAGCTGGCCCAGACACTGCAGACTGAGGTCCTGCGCATGGTGTGCGAGCGGCCCGACGCCGCCTTCTGCAGCAAGCTGGCCACGCTGCTTAGCAACTTCCCCCAGTGTGTGCCACGCAACAAGGCCGCCGTTCCGTTCTGCCAGCAGCTGGTGCGGACGTTTGCCCATTTCCAATGTCCGGCGGCTGAGGAGGCAGAGCTGAGGCGCTATGTAGAGCAGGTGGGCTGCGTTGCTGCCTTGCTGCAGGGCATCTGGAAGGCGGAGCCAGCCACGCTTCTGCCCTCGCTGCAGGAAGTGTTCGCTATTATCTCCTCAACAGGTCAGGGAAGCAATTTGCTTCACACTAAAATGTCACAAAAAGAAATAAATCTTTTTCTTTTGATAAAAAAGGCAATATTTGAGCAATACTTTTGATTCAGTGTAAAAAGTTGTGTGTGTGTGTTGGTTGCAGATCCATCCTTTGAGCCGTCCATCGCTCTGGCCAGTCTGGTGCAGCACATCCCTCTGCAGATGATCACCATCCTCATCAAGAGCCTCACCACTGACCAGAACGTCAAAGACGCCAGCATGACTCAGGCACTCAGCAGGTCGGCTCTCGCGCCTTCTCGCTCACTCCTTCTGTTCCTCTCCAACTGGGCGGGCGCACAAATCTTGACCTCGCTATCCAATAATCACCCTGTAGTCATGTTCTGGATCATTTTACAAAACTTTTTTTTTATTCTGCTTTTTCTGCCCACATGATTGTACAGGTAGTCTCCGACTTACGAACGTGTTCCGTTCCCTGATTAATAAGATCATTTACTATTGGGATATATAATATTGTATATAATTATAAATATTGGTAGAAATTTTTAACTCTTAATGTTCTTAAGTCGGAGACTACTTGTACTTCCTCTCTAAAGTCAAAAATGCTCAGCAGAGAATGGCAAATCATGTCCAGAATCTCCCTGAATAGCTGCTGCATCGCACCTGTAGATGTGATGCGCAGAGGTCAGAAAGGTGGACAGTTTGTGTGTGACTGTTCTGTCACTGCTTTTTGTTGTTGTTTTTTTTTTTGTTTTTTTTTGTTAGCACTGGCATTAAACGCTGTTCTGACCTTAAAGCAAACTTTCACTCTCTTTATCTGTCTGTTTTGTTTTCCCCTCTCTGTTCCACAGGATGATCGATTGGCTCTCGTGGCCCCTGGCCCATCACGTAGACACCTGGGTTATCGCTCTTCTGAAGGGACTGGCTGCTGTACAGAAGTTCACCATCCTTATTGATGTCACCCTGCTTAAAATCGAGCTGGTAAATACAGCCATCTTAACCAGAGTTAGAGAATAATAACCAATGCGTAACGCATTTACTGCGCCTATTTGATGCGTCACAATCGCCCTTGTTGCTAAATGGCTGGAATAGTGTTGTGTGAAAAACTCCATCAATTTATTTCACATTTAAAAAGCAAGGGTTGTGTACAAACACTGCACAGTAAATGTTACGGGGAAATGGCAGTGAAATCGTATATTTTTATCTCCAAGGAGTGTTCAAGTCAAACCCGGCACTTGTGATGACATTTCTGGTGAATGAAGGTGTAAAACAGATCGATATTTACAGAAGACCAAATGCACAGTGCAGTGATGAGACTCTTAGCCACAGTAAAACATTTGAACAGTGCGAACATGTCCTGTTTTCTGCATGGTCAAAAGTCCTGGTTTAATCTTTACACTTGCAGTGTTGGCAATATAACCATCACGGGCGAGAAGCTCATGGGCGAGCCCACTAACACACAACTAAATGCCACCGTGTCCTATAGACCTCGTGACCAATCTCAGGCTCCACACATGAGTTTTTAAACAGCAAATTTATTAATTTATTTATATATTGATATATTGATCACAACATATATACTTTGTCGCTATGTGTGTTGTGTCTCCTGTTAATCATGCGTATCTGTATTTGTCACCTTTAGGTCTTTAATCGTCTCTGGTACCCCATAGTGAGACAGGGGGCGCTAGCAGTCCTCTCTCACATGCTGCTGAGCTTCCAGCACTCGCCAGAGGCCTTCCATCTGGTAACAACCTCCGACTAAAACATTTCCCTTTTGGTCATGTGTCAAATGTAATGATTGCATAAAAAAAAAGGAAAGAAAGCTGAAGTATTAAAAGTGTTGTGTTAGTGGTTTTAACTGGTGCATTAGGCAAAATACCTGCCAGGTCTTAATAACCGATATTGTTACTGTGCAAAAGTCTTGAGCCCTCAGCATCAGCAGCCTGATCATCTGTTTCTCACCGGTTCATGGCTTAAGTTAGATGCTCGAATGATTCATAGGTGGCTGTGTGGCTTAACAAACAAAAAACATTCCTCGGAAACTGCTCAGGTACGGAGACTGGACTGAAAATAATGAGACACAAAAAAGGGTCCTTCAGGAAGCCTGGAGAACAACTGTATTATTCAAGACTACATAAAAAAAAATACATGAAAGTCTGGAGCAAAATATGAAGAAATACGGGGTGGCTCAAGACTTTTGCTTAGTACTATAAAGTGCAAATGTAAATGAACACATTTAATGAACACGCATGTCCCGGTGAGACAGGTCGTCCCCCACGTGGTACCGCTGGTGAAGTCCTTGCAGAGCGACGGCCTTCCGACCAGCAAAGCCTTCCTGCTGCAGTTCACCGAGCTGATCCACTGCATGATGTACCAGTACTCTGGCTTCCCTGACCTCTACGACAGCATCCTCGAAGTCATTAAGGTGAGAAATCCTGACTAATCCTGTCTGCTGCACTGTAGACATGATGTACATGTAAATGCATGCAAATACTAATACACACAGACGGATAGCTTTGTTTATCCCTCAGAAATTTAGTGAGGCCACACCCACTTTTAGGTAGATGTCTGTATGTAACTATGGACATTTGGAGCGCTAAACAAATCCAGCTGTTATTATAGAGTAGTCATTACATCACTTTACTGCACCGTACTCGGATACGCGGCAGATATTCACCACATGTACTTGCGTCTCCGCCAGACCTCTAGATATTATTAGAGGGTCTGGTTATTTCTTGCCACTAAACATAGCTTTAAATCTCATATTTTCGAGAAATAGGAGAAGCCATCTGCTTTTTTTTTTGTTGTTTGTTTTTTTTCAACAGAGAAACTTCCAAATGCTGTATTTTTATAATTTTTTTATAAAAAAAAAATTATGTGTTACCCTCAGAAAGCACGTTGCAGCAGATAAAAAAAAAAAAAACCAGATGATTTGCACAACACTTGAGCTCTGATCCACCTGCTTTCCATCTGATGATAATGAGTTCAATCCTAATTAGCATGTCACTGTCAGGATCCACTGTAGCTGCGTGTGGGAGGAGAGAGCGCGGCAGCGTGCGCGGCTCAGAGAAGCACTCGGAGTAAAGACGGTCTGCTTTATATTTTCATCTTCGTCATGTAGAAGGAAGACGAGCAATAATAAGATGAGAGAGAGAGATTTATTAAGATCTTTAAACACACGAGATTCAGGTGTAAATGAAGATCGATGTGTAGTTTAAACGCAGTGGTTTTCCTTTTTTTGTTCCCCCTGGAAAAGAACCGTAATTGAAAAATACTATTTTGGAAACGTAATGAAAAATTTAGTTGTGTATATAATATGTATATAAACATGGACTGTTAAATAACTTTAATTTACAAAGTTACAAGACTTTTATCCAGGTTGCTGATCAGCCTCAAGATTTTTGTAATAGACATAAAATGAAAATTCCACAAGGAGGCGAAATACTATCACATGCTTCATATGAGACGCAAGCTTCTTGTGACTGTTGCACACACAGCATCAGGGGGCGGGAACAAAGTGTACAGGTTCTCATTATTGGCATGTGTCACTATGACATATCCTAATCATACAATAAATAAACAGTTTTACATTTTTTTTATTTAATTCTAAAATTTTTAAATTTCTGTAGTGATCAGTGTACTCGACCTCCAAACAAACAAACAAACTAATGCGATCATGTTACTGATAAATAATACATGCAGTTTATTTTAACTCTGATAAAATCTTATAATTGTTGCGACAATCTAATAAAAAACTAAACACTTCCGTTGTTATACGTTGTTTTGGGAAACGTAGTTATCTTCAAGGTGGAGAGATGACCTTTGTATATTAAAGATGCTGCTGTTTCATATTCTCTCTGTTTTACTGAAAGCTTTTATTTATTTATTTATTTATTTATTATTTTTTTTTCCCCCAGGAACTCCCTAAACCCAGCGAAGAGAAGATCAAGTACGTGTTGAACCAAAGCGCCTGGACCTCGCAGTCGAACTCCTTCGCCTCGGGACTGCTGAGGATTACCGGCAAATCGGAGACGGGCAAGACGGGGCTCGTGAACTTGGGCAACACGTGTTACCTCAACAGCATCATCCAGATGTTGTTCATGGCTACTGAGTAAGTTTACGCTTATGTTACCCGAGTACAGATTATATAATTAGGGTGCATTAACGCGCGTTGTTTCCGACTTTGTATAAAATTCTGTGCTGTTTTGTAGTTTCAGACGAAACGTCTTATCCGTGAACCTGAACAGCTCGAACACGCTGATGAAGAAGCTACAGCTTCTGTTTGCTTTCCTGGCACATACACAGGTTTGCAGGCTTCCACCTTTTTTTTTTTTTTCTGGGTGTGCAGGTTATATACATGCGAGAGGCGTTCAAGTCAAACCAGGACTTTTGATTGCACGGAATAACAGAACAAAAAGAGTAAAATCTTTATTTCTCTACATAATCCCCTGCTACACTAATGCACTAATCCTGGTGTTTCACTAGTGCTTGGACACCATCAAGGTAGAAATTCTTCTCAGTATTTCGCTCCCAGGACCGTCTTTAATGGATCTTCAAACATGTAGAAATGTCCTGGAGCGAGGTCAGGACTGTATGGTGGTGGTGTTAATAACTCCAGCCGAGTTCCTGTAACGTGCAATTGGTGTTGGTGAATGATTGTGCGTACAGTCACATAGACGGATGCGTCTCTTCTTTAAGGATCAGGCGTTTCCCTCGGTGAATGTTCACGGGAACGACCACAATGTGCACCGAGCCACCTCGTCATTCACAGACATATGGCCTTCTTTAAAACGTTTGCACCGCGCTTTTATGCCTTTTTTCTTTTTTTTAATTATATTTATTAATTTTACATTATTAACAACCATTTTATGCATTTGTTTATGAGAAATTCCATCACAAGTCCCAGTTTGACTTGACGCACAGCCCAAGCACCCACCGCAATGCCGCCCTGGCGCACCAGAAAGACGTGTCCAGTCGTGTCGAGGCCTTAAACTTGATATTTTTAGTGACCTCAGCATCCGGGGCATTTAAGAAGTGTTTTTGCGCTCAGTTGTTGTTATTCGCGTGCTCAAAAGGCATGCAGGTTGTGGTGCACTGGGGTGGTGAAGTCACCGGTGCTTGGGCCCACTCATCGTTGCCCTCAATTCTGTTGTATTTTGCATATTTTATTATTATTATTTTTTTAATGAACTTGCTTGTGCCCCAGCGAGCTGCGTACGAGCCCAGGAGTTTCCTCGAAGCGTCCCGGCCTCCCTGGTTCTCAGCGGGTTCCCAGCAGGACTGCTCTGAATACCTCCGCTTTATTTTAGACAGGTATTCTAGGCATTTAAGTACCATCTGTGTTTATTGATGTATGTTTCCAGAACTCTGTAAACTTAAAAATAATAAAAGAATAATAATAATAATAATAATAATAATTTACCTTACAGGTGAAAACATTAGTGTCGGTTCGACTTCACGTTAATATATTAAGCACTATATCCACCTGATCATTTGAATGCTTATAATAATAAAAAATTAATTACATAAACTTCCCAGGATTATGTTATAATGTCTGTTTATAAATGTTTAATCCAGCAGTACATGGATTAAAACTCTCAACTCGGTGTATGTACGGATTAGGGCTGTAGCTATCGAATATATTAGTAATCGTGTATTCTACCAAAAATTTTATCGAGTAATTGGATGAAAAGTAATTTTGTTTAATTAAATGGAAATCTAAAATATATAAAAGAAACAAAGATTAATTAGTTTTCTTTTTATCAAAAATAAACATTGTCATTATTCACAATATAAGAAATAGCTAAAAGTTGACCGAGATGAGTTAAGTGCATTACAGCACCATACACAATTATTTAAAAAAATTTTGTCCGATGCAAAAACTGAAAAAAGGTATTTCAAATGACTTAAAGTATCAAAAAAACTAAGTCACACTGTTATGCGCTAAAATGCCTCCCTGCAACGGATTGCACCCCCCCCCCAACATAATCTAAAGGTTTATAATTTACAAATTACAAACTGCACCAAACGAATTTAATTATAAAATAAGCAATATAAAAAAAACGTGTTGTATAGGGAAAAATATATGAACTATATTGCTTATTTTATAATAAAAATCATTTCATGTAATTTTTCATCATAAACAATATTTAGTGTAAACATTTTTGTATTACATGACAAACCCCTACAAAATAAATGTGCCACAAAATAATCATTATATGAGAATTTTTATTACTTGTATTAATTTGCCTAGGGTTATTTATAATAGTAATTATTGATTATGGTATCTTAATATATTTGATAAAGATTATGTAGGGGGGGCAATCCGAGGCAGGGGGGCATTTTAGCGCATAACACACACATTAAAATTATTAATTATACAAAAACACTATGTTGTGCGACTTACCTTTCCGTCTTGTATCCGGGAGCGCGTCAAACAAATAATTGCGCAAAAACATAACGCAAGTTTTTAAAATTAATTAAAAGAAGCTTTGAGGTAGAAAATTTTGCCTCAATCATTATTTGTTATCGAATTTCAGCCCTAGTTTGGATGCTTGCGTATGTGTTATATTTACTTGTTTTATGTCATTAAGGCTACACGAGGAGGAAAAGACTCTCCGAGCTCTAGTCAAATCTAAGACCATGTCTACGGACACCCAGGCGACTGATGATGCCAACCCCCGGGACGTGACCAGCACCCCGTCTCATTGTCAGACCAAACCGCCGGACCCTGATGGCGATGGACGGACTCTGGTGGAGCGGATGTTCGGTGGACGTCTCTCTACGGGCATCCGCTGCCTGCAGTGCCACAGTCTCTCTGAGAAAGAGGAACCGTTCACGGATCTCTCTCTCGCCTTCTGCCCATCCGGCATCGCGGGCTCTCCGACCGCGCACTCCCACAAGGGGGCAGTAAACGGCGGCAGCGAGAACCCCGAAGGCACTTCCAAGGACGAACGGAGCGAGGAGAGGCCCAAGACCGAGGCGGTTCTGTCTCTGCCAGATCTGCTCGAGTATTTCCTGGCTCCGGAGATCCTGGAAGAGGAAAACTGTTACTTCTGCGAGCGCTGCGCTTCCTTGCAGCGGGCCGAGAGGGCCATACACATAAGGACGGCCCCCGAGTACCTCATCCTCACTCTCCTGCGCTTCTCGTATGACACGACGTGCCACGTGCGGCGGAAAATCCTAGACAACGTAGACATCCCGCTTCACATTCGCCTACCTGTCCACCAGCACAGCACGTCCTCATCATCATCTTCATCACCGCCTCAGTCAGTGCACATGGACTCACCGGAGAGTGGCGAGAACTTGGCGAAGAAGCTGAAACCTTCTCATAAAGAGAAAGAGGAGGACGATAAAGGCGTGACAGACTGTGGGGGGGAGAGCACGAGACGGGACTGGGGGTCAGGAGTGCGGCGCAGTGTACCGTACGTCCTGTGTTCTGTGGTGATGCATTCTGGGATGTCCTCCGAAAGCGGCCACTACTACTCATACGGCAGGAACATCAGCGCCGGTCCCCATTCGCATAAGAGTCCGGGATCGGATCCCGGCGTCGGCGTCTCAGAAGGGCCGGGCGCATCACAGGATGTCCTAGAGTGTGCGGGGCAAAACTCCAGGGACTGGTTCCTGTTCAACGACAGCAGAGTGACCTTTACCAACTTCCAGTCCGTGCAGAACATCACGAGCCGCTTCCCCAAGGACACGGCCTACGTCCTGATCTACAGGAAACAGGAAGAGGTTGGAGGAGGACAGGGCGGGGCTTCGAGAGCTACCGTCAACGGATCGAGGTTCAACGGGGAACCACCTCTTCATAAAGATCTGATGGAAGCCATCACCAAAGACAACAAACTCTTCTTACAGGTGAGAAAAAAAACTAAGGGTGTAATTACAGTATATGTTGGCTGAGTGCTCCGTACCACTAGAGGGTAGTAAAGGGAGGTTTGTTCTAGCTGACGACTAAAAACTGTTGAAGGTGATATTTCTTGAGGCTGCGTCACATTTCAGTGCTCTAGACATGTGGAAAGAGTGAACTAGGAGATTAGATTGTACAGTGTCCTATAAGTGCATTCTTGACTTAATTTATTTTATATTTTTTTTAATATAAGAAATATACCATAATTTTTTTAAATATATAAATATGGAAATAAAGATTAAGTTTGCTAAATCCACGCTTTTATTTTATTTATCTGTCTGTCTTTATTTATTTTGATTTATAGTTAAAACCCCCAAATGTACACCAATAATGTAATGTATAAAGATATTCCTGATAAAAAAAAAAAAATACCTGTCTACGTTAGAGAGGAAAGGGGGAGGGAATCAAGAGAGGCTTATATACTCATTACACATCTGAGAAGTTACGAATCTTGCTCGAGTGGCCACTCGGTGGTGCTGGAGTTTGAATCTGGCATCTTCTGATCAGTAGTCCGACACCTTATATATATATATATATATATATATATATATTTAAAACGTGTGTGTATTTTTCTTCCAGGAGCAGGAGCTTAACGCCAGGGCCCGTGCTCTCCAGGCTGCCTCGACCTCCTGCTCGTTTCGACCCAACGGCTCAGACGACAACGAGCCCCCGGGAAGCTGCGGGCCTTCGGGTGGAGGTGGAGGAGGAGGAGGAGGCGGCGGCTTCAGCACCGTCAGCAGACTGGTTTTCTGAGAATGGGAAGCATTCAGACTGTAACAGAGCACTGGACTCAAACACTGGACCTCGTCTCGTCTGAATCCAACATGCAGAAATGTTCAATGACTCCAAACCACCTCACCAAGCTTTCCTTTGCATACGGATCTTTTTTTTTTTTTTTTTTTTTTTTTTTTAAAGCCTTCTTATAAAGTGTTAATGAAAGCACTTTTTGTTTTGTGAGACTTTATTAAACCCCGTGGAAGGGTGTTTGTAACACACTGCAGAAATCCTGTTTTCTAGAGAAATGCTGGAGAATTTATGAAATGCTTTTGTCAGCACTCATCAGGTTTTGGGTCTTTTATTTAAAAAAGAGAAGCAAGAACAACATGTAGTAATAATGATAATAATAATAATAATCAGTGCTTTTAACTTTCATTTTGTTCCACTGATTAGTTTATTTTTTTTTTTTTTTTTTTAACTGCGCACTCTGAGCACGGTAAGAGCTCTAGAAGGTGTACAGTAAGGCCTCCTAAGTGGTATAAATGCAAATCTGATTAGTTTAAGTGCATCATAATCATCCAGTCAGCTGTCACACGGGGTTAAAAGAAATTTAAAAAACAAGTGCAAATTGTACTTGTACTAAATGGTGCTTTATAAGGCTTTTAAATGCAAATAAAGCACCTTCGGCTCCAGTAATAAGTCGATACAGTAACTAAACTCTTGGCAATACAAAAGATGAAAAAGCATAATGAGCCCTAAGGATCACTGAGGCGCTGACTTTTAGCGTAGATTTTAAATAAGCATATAAAAATCATGACGTTTGTCACATCAATATTGTTTCAACAGAACGTAAATCCTGAAATGTTTCTTGATTAAATATCTGTCCGATGTGTACGAATGGGTTATGAGTTACTCCCCCTTTATAAAGTGTTACCACTGAAGTTTTTTACGGGTTCTGACCGGTACGTTCACGGTCCTGTACTCTCCATAAGCACCGAGTCTGACTGCGTTAACGTCTGTAAAGAAACCTGATTTTAACTTGTTTTATTTTATAATTTTTATTTAATTTTTCTATTGGAGCCATCCTACTTGAACAAGTGTGTGTGTGTGTGTGTGTCTAGCTGTCCGTGGACAGATCACCTGACATGTTGCAATACATTCACCCAGGATGATGCAATACTCATTTTTATTCCATTGTGGGATTTAAGCTAGTGTTTTAAAATGGCCAAAATAATATCACTGAATTATACTTGGATAATTATTAAGTAAAAAATAAATATATATAGGTGTGAGCGTGTTTGAGTGTGTGAAGAGATTATCTTGCATGCGGAATATTTAAAACCGAGGTCAATTTTCACAATATTGCTGTTTATATTATTTTATTTTTTTCTTTCAGGGAGGATTTTTTTTTTTTCCTTCCCTCAATTTGAAACAGATTTTTTGTGCCTTTTGATCCACATTTACGATTTTACAGAAAACTTTGACAGGATTTAAAAGCTACACAAGCTTTGTGTAGTTGTATAGTGTTAATATCCGATGTTTTTGTTTGTTTGTTTGTTTGTTTGTTTTTCCCCTGTCTAACAGTAAAGGTTCATTAATAATAAGAAATGGCTGATTTATTTAATGCTCAAATATTTAAAATGTATATCATGTCTATATTTGCCTTTTTATTAATAAGATATTGGTTTCTTTCTTTTAAACTGATTTACAGCCGTGTTTAAAAGAAGGAAATAAGTTAGTAATGCAAATCACAGTCACGTGACCGTTCCACCAGGTTACAGTATCGCCTCCCTCACCTACACCGAGTGTGTGTGTGTGTGATCTCAGCCTGTTCATGTTGACCTGTTGAGTTACACATGAACTAAACTTTTTAATTATAATGTAACTATTGCGACTCTTCACTGATTATATAAATGGATCACAGCGAGGCATCTCGTGTAAAATCCAGACAGATTAACAACTTTGTTACGTGTCATTTTGACTTTTTGCTTTGGTTGCAACACCGCCTGCTCTCTGACCGCACAGGAAGTGTCATCTTATTTTAAAGAAGTTCTTAGTAATGGTCATGTGTGTATGTGTGTGTATAAATATTTCCAGCTCATGAAGTTTTCTCCCAGGCTGGACCTGAAAGTTCTTTGTTAAAGTTCCTTCCTGGACGCCTCTATCACGAGCAAAGGTTGCAACTTAGTCCTCGTCGTCGTTTTTGTTTTTTTTTTGCTAGATAATGCATTTGATGGTGCTCGATAAATTGCACTATTATTATTTTCTTTCTTTTTAAATTCTTTTGCTGATTTCATAATTTCTTTCTATTTTCCTAATTCATTCCTTTATAATTTCTTTCCATTATGATTTTATGATTCCCTTTCTTCATTATTTCCTACCTGCTTCTGTTGTGATTTTCTTCTTTTATAATTTTATGATTTCATTTCTTTTATCATTTCCTTCCTAATATCAGAACTTCTTCCTTCCTGATTTCCTAATTTCCTTCCTTCCTGGTTTTCTTTCTTCTTAATTTTAAGAGACCATGATTTTCTTTTATTGTGATTTCATGATTTAATTCCTTTTTGATTTCATGATTTCCATGCTTTCTGCTGTCATGATTTTTTTCTTTCCATGATGATATCATTTTCTTCCTTCCTGGTTTAATTACTTCCAATTAATTTCATCCTTCTGCAATCACAACTTTTACATATTTTATTCGTAAACATTTTTGCTGTAAACTGTCTTAATCTATACTAGCATTTTGGTATTTATGACTATTCAGTAAAATTGGTGAGAACTTGTCGAGATATCGTGTTACAAATCATCAGGACGTTTGGCAAAAGCTAAACTTTCAGGGGTGAAGAGCTGCGCGTGAGAAGTTAAACAAGGCAGAACGTACAGGACCTCGGATAGTAATCGCAGTGATCAGAGAACCGGTGTAAAGTAGGAACGAGTGCTTTAACTCTAATCTGATCGATCTAATCTGGCGTAATAATAATGTTGAACATCTGCTGGAGGATGGATCCAGGTTACTTTTTGTTACCTTTTGTTTATTGCTTATACAGTGCTTGTAAAAGGTCCTATTAATGCTTTGGTTTTTTTTTAAATAGATTGAAATACTGTGGAAATTTATAAATAAGCAGTTTGTCAAATGCTTATATTGTACATGTAATGCTTTTTGTTCTTTTGCTGTTGTGATCATGTGAAGCAAACGTTTTCATATCCACAGTATGGAGTCGCAGCAGTTTCAGAGGACACAGTAGTGTAACACAAAATGCAAGATGTCCAATTACATAAGAGTGGTTTCTACAGTCAGAGAAACAAAAAGCGAATAAATGGACCTGGAACATTTTCCTGTTCTTTTTGCGCGGCCTGCTTTGAAGATGTTTAACAATTGTCCTTTTTGGCAAATGGCTGCTATTAGAGACCAAAGACGGCTCATTAATGCATTAGAGAGCATTAGACACGGCTCAAAACAGATTATCAGAGACAAATGTTATCGGGGTTATCCCGGCTTTTACCGCTGAATTAGGAGCCCTTTCACAGTCACCGTGAGACCAGCAATCCATCAAGCTCTGGCAGCGCACTGATTGAGCCGTTGGCCCTGTGTCCTGAGACGAACTCAACACCCTGTGTATGCATCTCTCTCGCTCTCACTCTCGCTCTTTCTCCCTTTTCTCTCTCTCTCTCTCTCTGTCTGATCTCTGAACCAGATCACTACGCTGCGCAGTGCCACTAGTTTAAACCTTTCCCACCTTTAAATCTCCGCACTCTCTCTAAAAGAAAAAGCAGAGGTGTGTTTTGTTTTTTTCCGGGTGGAGATGCTCCTGGGTATGATGCACCAAAAATCAGTCTTGTGGTTTTTTAAAAGAGATAAGAGGGATACGTTTAAGCTTTTAAATCTCCCCTTAACCCATTAGCTTTACAACACGGTGTGTGCTGCGGAGTACTGCCACTCGTGCTGCCTCCAAGACCATTTGGTAAAATCAATGACTCTCAATTATTCAAAAGCCCTGCGCCTGTTCTCTCTCTTTCTCTTACTCTCTCTCTTTCCCTCTCACTCGCTCGCTCGCTCGTTCTTTTTCTCTCTCCTGCAGCCATTTCACAAGGACACTTCGACGCTTGGGCTCGACTCCCACTAACCCACGACATTCTCATCATCTCGGAACGAAAGTAGGAGGTGACGAGAGATCTCTGCACTCGTTCTTATATGGGAAGAAATCTATATTAGAAATGATGTACAGTATATTGTTCGCACTTCAGCGGGTAAAATGTTTTTACTTTATAATCCTGCGGGTGGTGCGCTCTGAACGACTAACGACGCACAACATCCTGTGTGATCTCAAATATATATTTAAATTGTGATAGATCCAGAATCACAATATGAATTCAATCGGAAATTAGGTATCGTGATAATATTGTTTCGGGTCGTCCCTGGTGATTCCCCTCCCTAGTCCATAGTGACACAGCAGCGAGTCACTTTTTAAATTTCACATTCAATTTGGGATCTAAAGGGATTTTCAATGCAGATTTTTTTTTTTTTATTAATTTGGAAAAGGGCGGCACAGTGATGTAGTGGTCGCCTTGCACCATCAGGGTCAAAGGTTCGATTCCCCCCTCTGGCTCTGTGTGCATGGAGTGTGCATGTTCTCCCTGTGCTTAGTGGGCTTCCTCCCGGTACTCCAGTTTCCTCCTACAGTCCAAAGGCATGCAGATTAGGCTAATTGGTGTTCCCATTCAGGATGTACCTGGGACAGGCTCCAGGCCCCCCTGTGACCCTAAATACAGAATAAAGTGTTCTAGACAATGAAAGAGTGAGTGAGTGATTTTAAGTATTATTATAAAACTATTACTAATTAGACTGCATTTGTTGTTGTTTTGTTATTATTATTACATAATTACATGTGTTGCTAAACCTAAAAGTCTATCCGCGCTATAATCCGTGTCTAACAGATGATTAGCGCATAACACGCTGCCTGAATGAATCATCCACACAAAGACTCTGTGTTTCGAAAAGCCCTGAGTAAGCAGTTAGGAGACTTTGTTAGCAGGCTCCACTGGAGTAGGCGTTTTCCAGTACAACAGCATTCCACACATTCCGGTTTCACATGGACACAAATCCCTGCATGCATCACCGGCTCGTGCACATTCAACCGCTGCTTCTGGTCTTCTCTATAGAAACCGACCCAATGAGTAACAGAGCTGCACGGTGCGTTTAACATCGTCGGATCCTTCCGTATCTTTAAAGCGCTGGAGGAACATGAGGATGCTGGGAGTGTAGAGTAAACCATCGGGATTAGTTACAGGATTAGCTCGCTCTCCTGTAACGACAAAATCACAATTAGATGAGTTGAGATGTGTTGTGTGATGATAGAAACAGGCCCCGGGTCAGATTAGGATCTTTACGCTGTTCTGATAGGAGTGGTGTGTGTATTATGACATGATACTGTTCATCTAAACTCATTTATTTTATGATTTTTATATTCTTAAATGGTCTTCAGTCTGTACAGTGATGGCCAAAAGTGTTAAGACAGTATGAGCCATGTGTTATAGTGCTCTAGTTCTCTGGCTGTGCACAAAACAGATGATGTCACTAATTAGCTCTCGCCTACATGCCTGAAGAGTTTTAAATTAAGTGGTGGCTCCATGACAATGGGCTTCAGAGTCTGGAACCGTGACCCGGTCAACAGACCTAAACTTAATAGTAAACTGTTGGACGATGGTGAAGAAGGCAGGAGCTGTCAAGTAACTGTCGTGAATCGAGCAAGTGATACCGGAGTACTGCAGACGTCTTTTAGACTCTCCGTTCAGCCGGATTCAGCCTGTTTTAGATTATTAAACGACTTCACACTAAATATTGATTGTTGTAGAGCAATTTGCTTGCATGAAATAAAAAAATATATTCTTATTGTCTTGATTGTCAGTATTTTTTTTCTAAAATGAGAATATCATTAAAACATTGAATTTCACTTTTGTTTTTAATATTTCTGGCCACCAATTACAAAATAATAATAAATAAATAAACATTAATGAATTTTCATTTTATGGCTTCACAGTTCACAAAAGGCAAAGTGCACCCTAAATTGGGTGGCAATCCATTATAGGTCACAAACACCCTCACACACACACACACACACACACACACACAACATCATACACTACGAGCAGTTTGGAACCACCAGCCAGCCTAGGGTTGCACACAGAGTTCAAACCCCCCCAGCTCTGGAAGTGTAACCCCTGACCACTGTGGGCTCGCACCTTCAGCGTCAAGGGTTTGAGTCCCACCTTCAGGTCTATGTGTGGAGTATTCATGTTCTATCCCTGTTTGTTGAATTTCATCCATTTACTCTGCTTCAGGTTTCCTCCAACAGTCCAAAGACATAAAGATTTGGCGTTCCCAAAATTGCCTGTAGTGTGTTGATGAATGTTTGTGTGTGTGTGTGCGTGGAACCCGCCTTGTGACTTAAGTCTCCTGGGATAGGCTCCAGTCCTCCTGTGACAGTGGATACAGGTAAAGTGCTATAATGAAAGAGTTAGAGTGAATAATAATTATTTAACATGGCAGCAGGATCAAAGATTAAAAAAAATGGGGTAAAAAAAACTTTAGCTTTGATCCTGCAGCCATGTTAATTAATGATAATTCACTCTAACTTTTTTCTCTCTCTCTCTCTCTCTCTCTCTCTCTCATATATATATATATATATCTATCTATAATCTATATAGGCCTATATATATTTAGGGAAAAAAGTTATGCACACTTCAGGAAAAGAAAACTAATTATGTTAAATAATATGATCCTTTTATTATTCATTATATATTAATTTAATATAAATTATATAATTTTTATTTTCCTGAAGTATCTATCTATCTATCTATCTATCTATCTATCTATCTATCTATGTGTATTATAATAATAATAATATATATTATTTTGGTGTATTATCCCTTTGATGTTTTCCTCAGTAGGCTGGTTTCAAAGAAAAAGAAAAAAAAAAAAACCCTAAGTGTTGAGCCTCCCTGGTATGTTTAATAGGATTGAACAGTAGGGATGCCCACCCAACTGCATTCTGGGAGTTGTAGTCTTTCGTTCTGAGAGTCGGCTTTAATAAGTTCCTCCACACACACACACCACTGCTTTAATATCTCTATTGCAATAAGCATGATGCTCGTTGTTCGATAAGTCGGTCTGAGATTTGTTCTTACAGACACCAAGAACGAGTCCGGGATGCGATCTAACCCTCTGGGGCGGCTCGTCTGGGCGGCACCGGTCGACTCCAATTCCCACAATCCTTTGCCTCTGGGCTCTGGTTCGGCGTCTCCCTGTCCTCCTCCTCCTCCGGCACAGGCAGAAAGAAGGAGGGAGGTTGAGTTTTGAGGGAAAAGTGTCGACGGTTCTGCGCGTCAATCACCGAGCGAAACTGGAGGGTAGGTCGAGTGAAACTGGGGCAGTTAAAAGGAAAAGCTCGCACCATGTGCGGGGAAAAGCCTGGGAGTTGAGTTTAGTATTAGTAATTAAAACATACCAGCGCGGTGTGTGTGTGTGTTTTTTTTTCTTTTTTGGGGAGCGAAGAACTTGGAGTGTGTCAAGCCTGGGACTGGGGAAGGCAGAGGACGTGTCTGAGGTGAAGAAGAAGGGGGAAAAAACAGGATTATTCCACCTTCACAAGTGTGTGAACTTGTAAAAAAAAAAAAAAAAAATGCCCCAGTAGACCCGGATTCTATCTGTTAGAGGTGTTTCTACGCGTCCTGGATGGTTTTTATTGAAGAAGAAGAAGAAGAAAAAAACATAAAGGGATTATTTAAAGCGAGCCTGAGTGCACGAGCCGAAGTGCACGAGCCGAGCCTGGATACACCGAGGCTGGTTTTTCGCGTGCGTTGCCTTTGATGTTTGTTACATTGTAACTCCGTGTTTCTCTCTCTCTCAGGCGCGCGCGCTCTCTCTCCGCGTGCAGTATTCTAACTCTCCTCACAACTTGTGTCTCTTTTTCGTGTGTGTTTTCACAGATCAAAGGAGTAACAAAGACCGCGGGAAGATGAGCGGGGGAGACGTGGTGTGCTCGGGCTGGCTGAGAAAGTCTCCACCGGAAAAAAAGTTGCGCCGTTATGTAAGTACAAGAGAGAGAGAGAGAGAGAGAGAGAGAATCTCAATTCTATTCAAATGACTTGCAAATGGCCGCTTTCTAATAAATAACAATGCAGTCTGGAGGATATGCTGGTGACATTCCTTCTCCCCGAACCTGCCCAGGGTGTGTGTGTGTGTGTGTTTACTTGTCAACACGGGTGCTATGCTATTCTGGGACAATGCTGTTTTTCATAAACACACCATTAGACTGACACTTTTGCATTCTTTCGTCTAAAAATAAAGCTGTATTTGAGCTCCTCGGTTCCTACACGGCATCATGTGGGATAGCAGAACGCCGGGCTGTTTGGTTTTCGAAGCTCTTTTCGGCTCCACACACATCTAAATCCCATAATGCTGGTGATACACAAACCTGATGAAGAACAAGCACGTTTTTCTTCTTCTTCTTCATCATCAAAACATCCTAAATGCTTAAAGCCAGGCTTTACGAATCAGCAGAAATGTATGTATTTTTGCACATGTTGCCATACACGCCCAAATTAATCCCAAAGTGCTTATGATACTGAAACATGATGAAGGGCGAGCACATTTTGTTTATCCTCTTCATCGTCAGAATCTTCTAAAATTCCAAGCCAAGGCTGTACGAATCAACAGAAATATCTGTATTTTTGCATATTTTCCTTTTAATGCTAATTCACCCAAGTAACTCAGATCTTAGATCTTAAAAAATGGTGATGACCCAGCAAATATTTTTTTCCTACTTTCTTAAAAAAAAAAAGTGCTGGTGATGCTCAAACCTGATTTTTCTTCTTTTTCTTTATTATTACTTCCACCAAAGTCTTCTAAATTCGAAGCCAAGGCTGAATCGGCAGAATCAGCAGAAATATCTGTATTTTTGCATATTGTCCTTTTAATGCTAATTCACCCCAAATATCTCAGATCTTCTTTCCTCGACCGCAACTAAGTGCACAAATTTGATTCCTTAATGCAACATAAGAATCAGCAGAAATGCGGAAAAATGATAAAGGCATAGTCAGCATTGTCTGTGTGTCACGAAACATCCTTTACAGTAAACCCTGCCTGAGATCGTTTAGATCATCAAGTTGGGGGGGAAAAAAATTAAGTTCAATGAGAGTAGTATTCTCCTCCACCCCCCTCACCCCCCACCCACCTCCATCTAATACATCTTCTTTAACCTGTAATGAAATCAACCCTCGCTCACTTTGCTGTTAAGCGATAACCAAATCCGCTGCTGATCGACAAGCTCGAGCTTTCTTACCGGATCTCATCTGTGTGTTAACTGCTCGACTCTCCTGGTCTGGTGTCTCTGCTTTTTAAATGGCACTGATTTCTGCAACAAAGTAGTGTTTTGTCTGGTCTTTGTCTGGTGTTTTTTTTCTCTTCCCGTTAGTCATCGGTTTGAAGGACAGGTTTAATAATACACAACTACAATAATAATAACTTTTAAATGAAAAGAAAAAGCTGTTAATTTCTGGGACCAAGAGTATCATGTTGGTTTTGGAAATATGACTATATAATGTTGAGACTGATGCATTATTAGGCAGATAGATAGATAGATGGATGGATGGATGAATAGATAGATAGGTGGATGGATGGATTAAAAAATGTGGAAGGATGGAGGAAAGTGTAAATGGGTATATAGGTGGATGGATAGATAGAAAGATACATGGATAAATAGATAAATTAATGGATAGATGGATGGACATGAGGAAAGGAGGTGAAGAGGAATGTGCAGGCAGGTTGGGACGAGTGGATAAAAGTCTCGTGTGTGTTGTGTGATAATGTCAGGTGTGTAGTGTCAGTGAGAATGCAAGGAAAGGAAAGGTGTACAAGACAGTAGTGAGACCAGCGATGCTCTACGGCTCAGAGACACTGAAGTGGCACTGAAGGAAAGACAGAGCTGAGAGGCAGAGCTGAAGATGTTGAGGTCCTCTTTGGAAGTGAAGGATGGACAGGATCAAGAACAAGTCCATCAGAGGGACAACCCATGTTAGATGTTTTGGAGATAAAGTCAGAGAGGCCAGATTGAGGTGGTTCAGAGGAGAGATTGTGTATGTATCTGTTAAAGGATGTTGAGGTTGGAACTGACAGGCAGGAGGTCTAGAGGAAGACCAAAGAGCAGAGTTATGGGTGCAGCGAGAGAGGACATGAAGTTGTGACGGATGACTCACTGTGGCGACCCCGGAAAGGGAACAGGCGAAAGAAAGAAGAAGAACATGATGGATATGTGGATGGATGGATAAAGATTGATGGATGGATGGATGGATGGATGATGGACAGACGGGTGGCTGGAGGTATCTTTTTAATTCTGTTTAAACAGCACCACAACATTTGCAGAGTAAACAATAAGAACAGTAATGAGATGAACGTGTTGATGAACATGAACACAGATGTGCTGAATATACGGGATTAGACAAATATCCAGAAACGAACCGGATCTAAATAATAGAAATAATTGTTCAGATCAAGTAAATTGTAATTACAAAATAACTAATCTATTACACATCACCACCATGTTGTAGGTATGACTTTCTATTTTTATTTCAAAAATAGACATTTCTTTAATATTTCTTTTCATCTATTTAAATATCACAGATTTTCTTTTCTTCTCCTGTTCAGTGTTAAACTGCTAATGTTGATCTTATCGCGTTGGGATTTTTCAGTTGCACTGTTCTGCATTACAAGCGCGTGTGTGTGTGTATTTGTGTGTGAAGCCTTCAGGGGTCGTGATGGATATATTTTTATCCACCCCGTGTATCAGGACACGTTTATAACTCTGAATCTGTTTGCTCCAGCGCTATCTAATACTCATCTTGCCTGCGTGAGTCCGAGCTCTTAATCAGACTTCAGATTTCAACCGGAGGTGCTGCGTGTTGTTTGTTGTTTATCTGGTTGAGTTTGCATGACCCGTGCGAGGAGGAGGTGGTGTGTGTTTGTGTGTGTGTGTGTGAAGTTTTTCCGTCAAACCAGTCCTTTATTCTGCTTCTAGGACTCGACAGAAATCCTCGGTGGCGTCCGTGATTGATCAGAAGGTGTCTGGAGTTTCTTTATCGACGGGTTATTATATATTATAAAATGATGGTCGCGCCGTTTGTTAGTGTTTCCGTAACATATTCATATATTCGTAAGGAGTCTCCAGTGTCAGTGCTTTGTTAGATTCGGTGATGTAAGTGTTAGGTTTTCACTTTACAGTAAACGATCACAGGAGCTGCCTTGTTCCCTGTTTATAAGTCAGAAGAGTAAAAGGTTTCAGAGCATGCTTTTATAGGAAATTAATCAGAAACTTTGCATCACACCGTCCCGTTGTTGATTATTAGTGCCGGATTCCTTCTAAAAGAGAAGAAGAAAGCTGTGGTTAAAAAAAGCATAATGTGCTTACCAAGGGTGAGGGTTTCATCTTGGTTATTTTTCTGAGAAAATGAAAAAAAAAAAAAAAAAGGAGACCTTGAAGCAGAGGTCGAAGGGCATTCTTCAGCAGCATTTTAAAGCACGCGGCTATACTTTATAAAGATTTAAAATGACAGCCATTAGGCTGGAACAGTAAAGGTCTTCCGATGAGTCAGAAATAGAAGTCAGTCTCACCAGAGCTTTTTATTTTTCTCTGGAGTTGGAGCAATCATGTTTAAAAAAAAAAAAAAATATATATATATATATATCCCAAAGGTTTTCTGCGGTTTCTGCATGAACATATCCGCACCTCTAGGAGAACATGTCCTATAAATGTGGAACCTGTTTTATGGAACTGTTTGTATTTCCAGTTCCTGAGCGTCTGAAATGGAAATAGAGGACGTGGAAATGGCAAATATCCTCCGTGCCAATTTCGCACATTGTACACACGATCAGGATAAAAAGCTCTGCAGTTTGTTTGTTTTTTTTCTTCTCTTTTTTAAAGGATGTGTGGTGCAGTATGAGCCTGGCACGACATTTTCATTTGCTCTGAATTTATTAAGCTTCAAACCACTTTTCTGAGAAATGAGGTGCGAGAGGACGCCCACGGATCCCCCAAACTTTATCAAACGGTTTGCGGTTTACGGTAATAAATTCTACCTGCCGCAACACACCAGCGAGCGCATGAACGTTCCGAAAACCAGACCGAGTCATTTTTCTTTCCTCCAAACCAACAACTTCCTCCTCTAGACAGAAATATAATCCGCAGGCCTGACATGAGAATGTTTCAGTGTGGGCACCGAGCCCAAATTCCCGGCCCTCCTGCTTCAAGCTGTGCAGAGCTTTGAGCAGAGCTTTGAGCAGAGCTTTGAGCAGAGAGGGTCAAAAGTCTGCCGTGTTCCCGGCTGTTTGGCGGCGAATCAAGAGCTCGGCTGTACAGCTGACTTTGTGTGTCGCGCTCGCTGAAAGTGCTCGGCGTTCGGCGCAGGGCTCAAAGTGCGCGCTTCGCCGCTTCCATATGAACTTATTTTTTTTTTCCTTTTTTCTCAAACACACACACCGTGCAGCCATGGCAACTCGTGCTGCTTTCTATCGGTGATATACGAGTGTCGAAGGCCGCTTACTTCACTCTACTTTTACAGCTTGTTGAAATGTGGAATATTCCAACACTCTCTTTCCAACTCGCTTAGATCCTGACTCTTCCGAATGTCGCTCTTCCAATCCAATTCAGTTTTTTTTTCCCCAGCAATCGTATTTGGGTTTTAAAACTTCCTCTTTTTCATACCTCCGTTCCCAAAGTGTGTGCAGCGTCTCTCTCTCTCTCTCTCTCTCTCTCTTTCTCTCGCTCTGCACACAGTGAAAGCTGACGTGCAGATTACTACAGTCTCGATTTCCACTTTTATTTCGTTTCGAGTCCGGTTATTAACCCTCGGTACCTGTGCATGCATGCAAAATGGATTCCCACGAGCACGCTCGGATGTGTTTCCCAAATACTCAGGAGCCAACGTTTTTTAAACGCTGCTCGTGCTGATATCTGGAAATAAACCTTTGCTGTCACATTCACCCCATTTCTTCATTATAAACGCTCGCTCTTGCCGTCCCGGAGACCGGATTGTTCTTGTGTTTACCGTTTATACTCAAAAAGGCAAGAACTGTTGCATCCAGACTATTAGTTTTCGTTCGCTGTCGCAGGACGCAGGAGGTTCGCAAATGATTTTGATTTTGTATGTGGCTCTGATTAAAAGTTCAAAGGATGTTTTGGCTCTTCCTAGTTGGAGGAAGCGTGTTAGAAGTTGGTACTGATTGTCTCTTCAAACAGACGGGGAGTCGAACCGGGACTTTTGATTGTACAGAATAACAGAACACAGTCCTGAGAGTAAAACCTCCCTTCATTTCTCTATATAATCCCCTGATACACTAACGCACTTATCCCAGTGTCTCACTGGTGCCTGGACACCTACAAGGTAGGAAGTTCTCTCATCGGACTGCCTGATTCATGTCTGAAACGCCGGCCTCCCAGGAACTCCTTAAATGCCCCAAAAATGTGGAAATGTCTTGGAAAAGTCTCATGGCTGTACACGCCAGCGTACGACTGAAACCCGAGCGTACGACCCTGACCCTCGTGTGAGGACCCTGATAAAGTGTGAGGGCTGAACCCACAGCTGGTCAGGTGATGGACACGGACTCGTGTGTTTCTCTGCAGTGATCTGGCGGAGCAGCTCGTCCTGCGTAGTTTGATTTGAAAATGATAATCAGAAATGAAGTCTTGTTGACATGATGGGAACTCTTTATACAGCTACACACACACACACACACACATGTATGTCATCAGTCCTGGTCCCAGTGGCTGCGTTAGCTTCACTCTCTTGGGCATCTTTGATGTATTTTAAAACTAAAAAAAAAAAAATAATAAATTATTAGGCTAAACTCATGTGCCGAGAGGGACCCTGACTTAAAGCTCTACTGTTCAACTTTCCCACGATGCACCAGGGAAAGAGGAGATGGCCGTGCTGAGAGACGGAAGGATGGTTTCTGTCTGTGTGTGTGTGTGTGTGTGTGTGTGTAAACCTACAACAGGCTGCAGCTGGAGCTGTCTTCATACGGAATTCTTTTTCCCCTTTAATGCTACCGGCCGCTCTTAACACACTCGCGTCCTCCACCGCTCACGCTGCCATTACTCACGGCAGCACACACACACACACACACACACACACACACACAGGGAACGACTTCCTCATTATAGTGTGTTTATTTACTCTTGTTGGATTTAATTAAATCTAACTCGGGTACGCTAACCTCGCGCTTAGGTCAGGCCAAACACACACACACACACACACACACACACACACCTGCACTCGCGCTTGTGTTCATCAGCTCACGACTGATCAGAAACGTCTAATTGTTAATTCTTTCTTTTACAGACGGCTTTCATTTCCTTTTTGTTCACATTACTGCTGCATTTCTCTAAACCGTTGTCTCTCTCTCTGTCTCTCCCTGTCTCTCTGTCTCTCTCTCCCTGTCTCTCTCTCTTTCTCTCTCTGTCTCTCTCTCTCTTCCTGTCTCTCTGTCTCTCTCTCTGTCTCTCTCTCTCTTTCTGTCTCTCTCGTTCTCTGTCTCTCCCTGTCTTTCTCTCCCTGTCTTTCTCTCTCTCTCTCTGTCTCTCCGTCTCTCTCTCCCTGTCTCTTTCTGTCTCTCTGTCTCTTTCTCTCTGTCTCTCTCTCTCCCTGTCTCTCTGTCTCTCTCGCTCTGTCTCTCTCTCTGTCTCTGTCTCTCTCTTTCTCTCCCTGTCTTTCTCTCCCTGTCTTTCTCTCTCTCTCTCTCTCTCTCTCTCTCTCTGTCTCTCTCTCCCTGTCTCTCTCTGTCTCTCCCTGTCTCTCTTTGTCTATCTCGCCCTGTCTCTCTCTCTCCCTGTCTCTTTCTCTCTTTCTCTCCCTGTTTCTCCCTGTCTTTTTCTCTCCCTGTCTCTCTTTCTCTTTCTCCCTCTCTCTCCCTCTCTCTCCCTGTCTCTCTCTGTCTCTCCCTGTCTCTCTCTCTCTGTCTCTCCCTGTCTTTCTCTCCCCCTGTTTCTCCCTGTCTCTCCCTCTCCCTGTCTCTCTCTCTCTGTCTCTCTGTCTCTCCCTGTCTTTCTGTCTCTCCCTGTCTCTCTGTCTCTCCCTGTCTCTCTCTTTCTCTGTCTCTCTCCCTCTCTCTCTCTCCTTGTCTTTCTCTCCCTGTCTTTCTCTCTCTCTCTCTCTCTCTCTCTCTCTGTCTCTGTCTCTCTCTCCCTGTCTCTCTCTGTCTCTCCCTGTCTCTCTTTGTCTATCTCTCCCTGTCTCTCTCTCTCTTTCTGTCTCTCTCTTTCTCTCCCTGTTTCTTCCTGTCTTTTTCTCTCCCTGTCTCTCTCTCTTTTTCTCTTTCTCCCTCTCTCTCTCTGTCTCTCCCTGTCTCTCTCTCTCTGTCTCTCCCTGTCTTTCTCTCCCCCTGTTTCTCCCTGTCTCTCTCTCTCTGTCTCTTTCTCCCTGTCTCTCCCTCTCCCTGTCTTTCTCTCCCCCTGTTTCTCCCTGTTTCTCTCTGTCTCTTTTTGTCTCTCTCTCCCTGTCTCTCCGCCCCGCTCCATTTCAGTAAGTTGTGTTGTGTCTGAAATGATGAGCAGAGCTCTTGAAATGGATTCTCCCCTTAATAAATTATTAACCGTCTCTTACAACTAAAGACACACGAGCGTCTCGCGTCCTCGCACTCGGCTTCCTGCGTTAGCTGCAGCGTCAAGACTTTTGCTGTCCGTCTTTCCTTCTCTATTTCGTTTCGCTCTTGCTTTCCTTCTGACTGTTGATTTCTTTTGTTCTTCACACTCGCCCTTTCTTACTTTTTCTTCTCATTTTTTTTCTTTTTTTTCAATGGTGAATTTCTTACCTTCTGTTTTGTTTCTTTTGACTTTTTCTCTTTTTTTTCTTTTTCTTGTGACCTTTTCTTTCTTTCTGTCAACAATGTCTTGCTTGCAGTCACCTGTTTTTTTGGCTCATTAGTCAAAGGAATTCACTAGGTATTTCGGCTTTTTTATCTTTGACTCTTCTTTTTACTCTTCTTTTTTCGAAATTTTCTTTAAATTATTTATTTGTTTTGTTTTTTCTTTATTAATTTTGGACTGTTTTTATTTCTTATAATTTCTTCCTTGCTTTCCATTTTTTCTTGTTTCTTTCTTCATTTCTTATTTAATTTATTTTTTCCTTTTATCATTTCTTTTTCTTTCTTTAGATCATTGCTTGCTTGCTTTAACCTTTTCTTTCTTTCTTTCTTTCTTTCTTTCTTTCTTTCTTTCTTCATTTTTAAAAAAATTTATCTGCATTTCTTTTCTTCAAGTTTTTTTTTTAAGACAGACACCAAGATATAGCCTCTGATGGCCTCCTCAACACGGCGCTCTCTAGTCTTTGTTTTGGTTTATTGTCTGTGTGTTTGAACCCGAACCCACCTACACACACTAAAGAAGAGCCGCTTCACATTAGGCAGTTCACTACACTGGGTACGCTTGGCGAATAGAACTGATTCTTATTCTCTGATTCTGATACATTTCTGTGTGTGTGTGTCTCAGCTTCTGTCCCACACACACACGCACACACTGGGTTTTCCACATGTGTTTTCACTTCCTTCTAACACGATTGTCCTTAGCACTCGTGATGAGTTTAGACTTTTTTTTGTTTTTCTTTTCTTTTTTTTCTCCTCTTTTTTTCCTTAACGCTGACATAAAGCTGACATGCTGAGGTCGGGACGAATGCAACCGGTGTGTGGATGAACTGATGAGCGCTTTGTGTTCTCTCTTCCTGTCTTCTGTACAGGTCCTGGAGAGTTTCGTTAGGTTATTGTGTTAATGTGTTGTCTAGCAGTCAGGTATTCAGTCCTAGTTTGCTCGTTAATTGTTGCGTGGCAGCACCTCAGGCCTGTGTACTGAAGTGTGTACGGTCGAAATGAACGATACGACCAAATAAAAACATACAAACTTTTAAAATAACAATACAACAGCACTACCGTCCCGGAGGCGAGTTCTTAAGGTCGGAATGTCGTATTGTGAAGCGCACTGTCCCATAGGAAATAATGTAACTGCAGATAATCCGTTCCAGCCGCGAAAAAATATTACCAATGGTACCAATTTCCAGCATTGTAATCATATTTTTGCATATAAAAACAATAAAAAAGTTTAGAAAATACATGTAAATGAAGTAAAATTAAAATAAATAAACATTAAACTTCACTTAACCATAATTTATGATTAAATTTTTTAAAAACCAAACTGAAAGCCGCTCTCTTTTTTTCTTGCTAACACTTTTGGGACGCCGTGTCTTCACTAAATCTTGCACAAAATGTGACCAAAAAAAAAAAAAAGTAAACTTTCCTCCCTTGGCTTTTCAAAAAACAAGTTTTGAGCGTCTCTGCGTCTCCCTCTCGCTTGGCTTATGCCGGAAATGCTTTGTATGCTGGGGCAAATTAATTGCAGAATTTCAGTTCTTACGGCGAAAATCTGTGAGGCGTCATGTCCGTATGCTGGGGTACCGCTGTACCGTACCTTACACCACTGGGGAGTGTGTTGTATAAAGATGTGCATGCCACAGGATGTGAGACCCCCGTGTGACCCCCGTGAGACCAGGATACTGGTTTAAAGTTAATAAGTTTCTCGACTCCGTCATTAGAAGTGTGTTTCTGGTTACTTGAGCCTGAGCTCCCGTTCTTGGTTTCCACCTGCCCGACCATCCGCCCGCCCGCCCGGGCCACTTTTACTGAGCGTCTGCAGATTTCTCGCCCTCTATGTTGTTTACATAAAGCAGGAACGTGATCTCGCTCCAGATAAACACCAGCGTGACCTCAGTCACACCCGGCCGGGCCCGCGGTTACAGCGGACACAACGCTACCGCCGGCATTCAACTGGAGGCGTCGTGTAAATACCTTAGCCTCTGTGGGAAACTGTGTGTGTGTGTGTGTGTGTGTGTGTGTGTGTGTGTGGAGATCTTGCTCAGCTTTCTGTCAGGTTGCTGTTGGATAGGTGTGTGCTTCTGCGGTTGATTTGGTTTTATTGGTGCGTTTGGATTGAGTTTGTGAGGAACTGGGCTCAGAGGCCATAACTCTTATATATACACACACACACACACACACACACACACACACACACACACAGTGCTCTCCAGAGGGCCTCCAAATGCAGCGTCTGCTCTCTTCCTGTTTCTCTCTCTCTCTCTCTCTCACACACACACACACACTCACACACACACACACACACACACACACACACACACACACACACACACACACTCTAGTTACTGATCTGCCCTCTGTGTTTATTTGCTGTAAAGTTCCAGAGCAGTCAGTTAGTTTCTCAGGTGCACACGCGCGCGCGCGCACACACACACACACACACACACACACACACACACACATGTGCACCGTTCGATATCTTGGATGTGTTTTGTTTATAGTTTTATTTTTAATACTCACACATTCTGCTCTTTATTTTTCTGTCGCATGTGAAGGAATTTTTACTTTTATTTTTAATAGTTTTTTTGTTATTCTTTCTTTTTTCTTTTGTTTCATTCTTTTGTTTATTCTTCACTCTTTTTTTCATCCACTCTCACTTTTTCTTTTTTCTCCACTTTGATTTTGTTTTCCTTTTCTATTTTTTCCTTTCTTTCTTTAGTTTTTTTTATTTTACTTTACTTGTTCTTTTTCTTCTTGCTCTTTTGTTCTTTGTTTTCTCAGTTTCTTTCCTGATCCTTTTTTTGTTTTGTTTTTTACAAAAAGTGCTTCCTTTCTTTTTTTTTTTTCCTTTTGTCATTCCTTTTATCTTTTTGCTCTTTCTTCTCACTTTTTCTTCCTTTTTTTTCTTTCTTTTTTATTCTCAATCTTTTTTCCCTTTTTTCTTCTCACTTGTGCATTTGTTCTTGCTCTCTTTTTTTGCTCTCACGGTTTCTTTGTTTTTATCATTTTTACCTTTTTATCCATTTAGTTTTTTCCTTTCTTTTCGCTCTCTTTTTTTATGGTTTCTTTTCTTTTATAATTTATTTCTTTTTTATCTTTCTTGGTGTTTATTTCAGGTCTGCGTGTCTCGAGCGTCGTGTCTTTGCCTGAGCAGTAGTGATGTGTGTGTGTGTGTGTGTGTGTGTGTGTGTGTGTGTTACTTCCTTCAGTTTAACCTGAGTACTGGGATGTCGTTACGCGTTGACGTCCTGTGAGAAACGCAGTCGTTACAGAGCCATCAGGTGCATCATAGAACGTTTATTCAGTGCTGCTTCTCGCAGATGAGACGGTGAGACGGTGTCTGACTCTGTCCTGTCTCGTACCGTACATCTCTAGTGTATGTTGATCAGCTTACAGAATATGTCTTTAGACTGTAGGATTAACCCAAAGCCCCTGGAGGAAATCTGGTGTTTTTTTTTTTTTTCCTTTCCTTTGTAATGATGCAATGCTTTATGTAAGTCTTGGTTTTAGTGATCCTGCTATCTACGTTCTGCTTATTCTATAAAGGTGGACTGTATTCTTTTCATTTCAAGACGTGAGCATGTCCCAGGTTTCCCAAGCATCTCAGAATTACTCCTAGGAATTCCGCTCAAAGTTAATTTAGGAGTGAGAATTTTCCTAGCTCAGAGTAGGATATAAACGTTGTTTTCAACGAGGAGTAGGACTTCCCTAGGAACGTCTGATCACAACTGTTTAAAGCCCCTATAATAGAGCCGTGTAGGACTGACATAATCCGATCAAAATGATTTCGGACAGAAAGCGAAACTGGAGAGAGGATGAGAGAGTTTTGCCTGTGGAGGAGGGAGTAAAATGTAATGAAATAATTAAAGGAAAGTTCTGCCCTTCTCTCACCTTTAAAGATAAACAGACAGTGGACGACGATGTGTGAAGGCATCAGTGCCACCCGTCAGACTGCTGTGATGAAGTGCTGCTCTGAACAAGACAGTTGTTAACAATATGTTAAGTCAGTGATGATGTTTGATCATGTTTTTGGTTCATATAAACCTCCTGTCGCTGCTCAGGACCATTATTTTAATGTGTGTTTCTATAGAAACAAGTGATGCACGTGAATGCAGCTTGTTATTTTTTTTTGTTATTGTTGTTGTTTGATTCCGTGTGCATGATGGAAAATGCATGAATCTGCGCATAATCTGTGATGCTGTGAAAGTAAAGTTTGATTTATTATTTCCGACATTGTTGGCTGTGACAAACCCAAATCATTACTGTTTTAAAATCTGCATCAAAAAGAAAAAACAAGGTTTTGCGTCTCTTCTCCGTGCATGTCTCTGCCTAAATACTATTTCCTCGCTACTCCTGACTAGTTTTGGAAAAAAAAAAGTTTTGGAGTGATTTTCCTATTATAAGAATGTCGAATCATTGCTCTTACTCCTACTCCTAAAAGTAGGACCAAAATTGCATCACTCTGAGACTTTTTGGCCACTTAGGATCGATTTCCTACTTTGAGACGTTTAGTAAATACAGCCTGTGAACCTTTTTCTCAGTTAACGTGCCAATAGGCAGCAGGCTGACGTCACATAGTGCTTGTTAGCAAATACGAGTAGCATAACGTTATTGGATCCGCATCGGAGAGCCGATCTCATCCACTTTGTTATAAAGCACATCCACAGTACCCTACAGGAAGAGCGAGTTCCTCATTGAACACACAGCGTCTGTTTGCGTAGCGTCATCTGGTTAAAAGGTCTACCTGCTGCAGTTTGTAAACACACATGTTCTTTTATGTGCTGGGAAATTTGCTCAGCCGTGCTCGTTCCCAAAGCCTGATAAGATAAGGTCAAAGAGAGAGCTATGAACTTGAACAGCAGGGGGATCTCTCTTCTTCTTCTTCTTTTTCTTCTTTTTTTTTCTTAACTTTTATTAGACATGTGATTCGCATATGACTTTTCACAGATTTTTTTTGTGTGTCTCGCTCGTGATTACACGTGCATGTTGGTGTTGCTTCATTTTTTTTGGCACTCTTCCCTAGATTAGCTTTTTTTTTTTTTAGAAACTCCATTATATATAACCAGTAATAATAACCTGAACAGCGATTCATTTCTTTCTGCCTTGGTGGTTCTGTACAATGCTGGCCAAAAGTATTAGGACAACATGTGTCTCGCTGTGCACAAAACAGATGCCACTAATTAGTTCTCACCCGTCAGTGCTAATTAGGATCAGCTGGTTAATTAATGGATGGAAGACGTATACGTGGCCGGGAATTTCTGTACATGATCTTCAGGAAGCAGGTGGCACGGAGGCGTAATGGATAGCACGGACTCTTTGCATCTACAGGGTCCAGGTTCGATTCTCGCTTCGGGGTCTGTGTGCGTGGAGTTTGGAATAATAAAAATAAACAAGTTATTCTTAAAAAATAAATCGAGTGTTATTAAAACAATTAGTTTTTCTTTTATCTGAATGTAACGGTATATACTGTGTATAAACATGTATAACAGCATGCTGGAGTGGAGCGGAATTTGAACCTACAAGGGTGCATTTTCTCCTCCTGTCTCTGTCTCACACACACACACACACACACACACTCTCCTTACGCTCCCGTTCCATCTCTCAGCCCTTTTGTGTCTCTCGCATAACCGTGCAGCAGAAAGCTCTCTCCAATGCTCCGGTGTCCAAGAGCGGCACGGAGATCACTTCCTCTGCTTTTACTGATGGCTACCAGATGGCTAGACAGTGCACCCACACTTACACACACACACACACACTCACCACGCTTCACTCGCTTCCTTTCTTTTGTTTGGAATGAGGACTGTTTCAGACGCAGGGTTTGCCTTTACCTTAGGGTTCGAGCCTGCTGTGAAAATATGAGCCAGATGTGCATTAAAGCAGGTTTAGGGCCAGTTTATTTTTAAGTGTTCTGTCTCAAGCAGGTACTGTACTCAGACCGCAAATCTTATTCCACGATGGTGCTTTGATGTGTTGCATTGCTGCATCATCACTGGGACACTAAATAAACTCTTATCTTATTTATTTATTTATTTGAAAACCTTTCAGGTTGCTTAGTAGAGCTACTGATAAACAGGAGTATATGGGAAGGCTACAGCTTTATATTTATATATATACACTACCATTCAAAAGTTTTAGAACACTTTCTAACTCCATGATGGTTTCTGCTTGATGGATTTTGCAAATGCACTTGACAATACTGTTGTTGCAAGAACTATTACAGAAAGGTTGACCTCTGTGTCCTAAAATAACTACTAACTTCTGTTTTTCTTATTACGTAATTACCGAATTTTCTATTTCCATTGAAATCCCCAGTATTGTTGTAGAATGTAGAAAATAAATCACTAAACGAAAAAAAAAAAAGAAATTTGCAAGTGACCCCAAACTTTTGAACGGTAGTGTGTGTGTGTGTGTGTATGTGTATATATGTATATATACACATAACTGTTCATAACATCACTTTTACTCAACATTGTGATTTCACTTATGGTGCATATTAAACTTCTCGCAGGATCTGAGGACTGCAGGAGATTCAGTAAAGTCTGTCCAGACAAATTACGTCACAGCATCACACAAAACAGTGTGTCAGACAGAAATGAATTTTTCTGAGACTGGTTTCCGTTGCTCTATTGTATGAAATGTAAAGATATCTTTGTAACAGTGAGTTCTAACCAACGTACAGACAAAACCTTTCTTTTATTTATGTCTATAAAATATGGATTTATGGGACTGCAGCTTTGATCCTTTGATTTGAACAACGAACGTTGCAATTCTATTGTGTTGCTTGTGATGTTCAGTAATAATGATGATGTAACAATGCGTCAATAGTTTGTTGGACGAAGTTAATATAATCCACATAATCTCAATTAGTCCATTTATCCCTGTTATATTTCATAGACAGGACGGACGCAATTGATTTCCGTCTGTGTGCAGTCATGGAGTAAGGTGGAGGGAAAACAAACACTTTCAAAAGCATTTTCAAACGTAGCATAAGTGGACATGGACTCTTTTTCCAGCAGTTTCTAAGTGTGTAGGAGGAGACAGACTAGGGGCAAGTTGTGAAATGCTGCTGCTGCCCCGTGTAATTCCTCAGGTTAACGTGAGGTTGTTTAGGTCGGGTCGTTCCTACTCCCCCTAGCCTGAGTGAAGACACAGAGACAAAGAGAGACAGAGACGCAGAGAGAGAGAGACAGCGACGCAGAGAGAGAGAGTGAATGCTCTTAGCAGTTGTCCCGTGTGACAGTCTTGATTGGATTCCAGGGCTTTTGCACAGCATGACTCGATAGCCACAGCCTGGCACCGTTCCAACACAGATACCACGCCAACACCGATACCGTCTGCATGTGTGCGATTGCATAGAAATAGAAAGAGAAACACACTTCCAAGGAAGACTTGCCCCTGTCTGCTGCTGCAACTTTGCGAGTTCTTCTGACCGCCCTTTTCTTTCTGTTCTGGATTCTTCCTGGATATCGGTCCGCTCTCAAGATCCGCTCCGAAAACAACCACTCAACATCCAGGCAAGACTCAAGGTCAGTGTGCATCCCTGAGTTTACTTTACTTTATACCCGAACCAGACCAACTTCTGTTTGTCCCCATGACTGCGTTTTGTCAGGGAGTGCCAACTGAAGGTGTTGAGTCTGGAAGGAAGGAAGGACATCAACAGATCGATAAGAGTTTCACTCCCGACATTTTATAATTCTAAGCGGTTTTGCTAAGGGTTTCTCTGCGTCATATGGTAAAGACTTTGCCGAGAATGAATGGTATATTTTGGTGTATTGTGGTAAGTCATATTGCTCCACATGACAGGGAAGCCTGGTGCCGTTCGGTCCGTGCCCCTTGGTTTCCGGACTGGCCCTCGCGGTAACCTACGGCACCCCGAGCGCTGTAAACAAAGTCGGACTGTTTGCATTTTCAGCAAGGCAGAGCTTCACTCATGCAGACAGAAACAAGTCAGGCCGGAGGAATGTGTTGGATGCGAATGCCATAGCTTTGACGAAGGCATGTGACTTGTTGAGCAAAAGAAAAAAATGGGAGGAGTGAAGAATCTCATACGGAACGGAGTGCAACACTGCTGACCTTTTTCTAAATAGAAAGAAAGTAGAGGAGGCACACGTAAAAGATGACGGCAGTGTGACAGAGTTGTGTGTGAGTGATTTCACACCCGTCTTCAAATGGCATTATTCTATCCTGGTCAGATGACTCGATCCGTCCCGGCTCTTGGACGTAATTCTTGACCTTTGGACGGCCTTTGTAACGAACCCGCGGCTCTGAAATCTGCGACACGCAGTGGTTATTTTGAGAAGTTGTTTCTACGTAAGCGCTGCAGACTGTAAACACTGGAGAGCCGAGGGCCCGAGCGAAACCCGGACACACTCCTGGTTAAGAGCTATCGATCGGTGACCTTGTTTCTACCGCAGCACAACAAGGGAAAACCCTAACAGCTGATTTATGCTCTGTCGCTTTGACTCTGCGGCAGGAACATTACTCCGGGGTGTGTATGGCTGCTTGCGATTGTGTGTGTGTTTGAGAGAGAGATGTCTTTGTAAGTAACGATTAAGACTAGATAAACACAAACATACTGTATATCCTGAAGTAAATAAAGTTTGTAAAGTTTTGACGCTGTGCTCTGGAAGAAGGTTCGAGTGTCTCATGGCCGGAGGAATCCGTGGATGAGGTGGACACGCATTCCATCGGTGTATGGAAAGAGCAGCTGGGACACACCAGGCAGGGGTATAACGGTCTGTCTCTAGGAAAGGCTGAGCAGAAGAGGAATGCCAAAACAAAGCTGCGTATAACGCGAGCGAATAAGTGGTTAGCATGGGTTAAGTATGGAAAAATAGTTTAAAGGGGGGAAAAAAATGTAAGGGGTCCAGGAGTTGAGCAGAAGGAACGAGGGCTAGGCTGCTGCCACCTGTATAAACAAGTAAGGTTTTAGGCAACATGGAGCTTGCTCAGGTTAAAAAGTTCAATAGTCGAGAAATAAACTCGGCATTATTGGTTTGGATATGCCAGCTCTCAGATCACTCGCGCAATCCAAACAAACTCTCCTCTCCTCTCCTCTACACTGCTGAGCCGCGTCTCCTCAAGGTCAAGTCACTCTCTTTTCTCTTTTTCCTCCCGCACCTCTCCCACCCCCAAACGACAAAGACGTCAGCAGCTTCAAAAGGTTCCCCTCAGCCGCCGCGTCGTAAACCCTGCCGTATCGCTCTGCGCTTATCTAATCGCGGCAGGAGAAGTGTGTCAAGGATGCTACATGATGTGCGCTTGCTTATCTCTCCTTAGCACCGAGCTCCATTTCCTGCACGGACATGTCTCTTCCTTAGTCATAGAGGCATAATTAGATTTGTCCCACTTCAGTCCTGGGTTGTGCAGCGAATGTGATTTAGTGTGATTAGCACGGGGCTGAGATTGGATTACGCTCCTTTTGCACTGCGCATCCTCACCAACGGAGTTCTTGCGTCCTTTCCACCCGGTTTCTATTCTCCTCTAGCTTAATGTGTTCATTCTGGCGGAGTGTGTCCATTTTCTTGTTCGTAAACCGGTTTAAAACTTAGTTATTTTTAAAGTTAATAAATAAATTTTAGCTGGTACATGTAAGATTCTGGAAAAGTGCCATTGCAAGCTAAGCAGTGGATCCTTTGACGTTATCTTAGAACGCTTGTAGAATCAGCATCAACGTGCAGGATCTCAGACGACGCAATGCTAATGTGATTGTCTAGTGCAGGGTGTAAACTTCTCTCCTGTTGTGCGCTGATTAAGGGTGTTTTTTACACAAGCCTCGATTGATTTGTGCCGTGCCCAGGACTGTTCGCTTCCTCCCCTTCTCACTCCCACGCTGGCCATCGTTCGCATTGTTTGTTTTTGCTCTCCATTCTCGGGTGCGGTTGCGTATTAACACTCTCCGATACAGCAGGTGGCAGTATGCACCTACTCGGTTTGTGAGCCAGCATTTAACGCAAGTGAAGAGGAAAGGAAAGAAATCTCATCTTTCGGATGAGTCCGACGGCGCTGATGACGTCATGTCTACTTCCGTGTTCGGATACGGATGACCCCTGTATCCGATTCGATCCGTGCCCAAGTTCGATGCAGCATTCTCGAGACCACCTCTTCAAGCAGACTCGGGTACGGTTCCCAAGCACGGAACGTTTGTGTTCTCACTGTTTAAAGTAAACCAGACTTTGGGGTCGAGTGTTCTCAGAAACGATCCCGGTGCCCTAAAGTTAAAATGCGAGTATCTTTTATCTGTTGCATTTTTAAATCTTACTTTTAAAGCTTCCTCTGTTAATAAAGCCAGAGCGAATCGATTCACATGATTCACATGAACCTGCACCTTTTAATCAAGTAAACCACCAGCAGGTTGAAAAAGTGTTGTGTCTCCTGATCGTGAGCGAATGTAAACAAATAAACAAACATTGTTGTGAGTAAAAGATTGGCACGGTTGCTGATTGGGGTCAAAGGTCACAAGATGGCGATGCTAATCCGTCCTGCTTGTGTTCAGCGGTTCAACTTCTTCATTGAGATATTTGGAGATTCAGGGTCGATGTGTGTGCGTCAAAGTTTCTTGAAGTACTTTATAACATTTTTATCACACCATGCTGGAAGTATGAGTAGTTGCAGGTTGCACTGTGTGTGTGTGTGTGTGTATTCATGGAAGCGGGCTTGGTGCGGGTGGAGTCTGGAGATCACAGAGGGAATGTGAGGAATGAGGCCGAGTTATCGGATGGAAAATATTTTTGGGGGATGACCGCAGTTGTGCGAGTGTTGTTGTGCTGGGAGGAGAGGAACATGGCAGGAGAGAGGAGGTGGCCTGCCCCTTTCTCTCTCTCTCTCTCTCTCTCTCTCTCTCTCTCTCTCTCGTTATTTTCAGTCCATTGTGTCTACTTCCTGTGGGTCAGGGGTTATTGGAGCAGGGAGTTGTAGCTTGGCCCGAAAGAGCGCGAGCACGAGTTAGAGAGAAAGAGAGAGGGAACTTGAATAGAAGTAGAACAGCAACAGCTCGCCGCCACCCCTTGTTTTTTTCGTCTCCTCCCGTCAACAATTAATCTCGACAGGTAAATACCCGCCTGCACGTTGCACTGGAATTGTTTGCCGCATCCGCTTCAGGTCTCTTTGGTCCCGTGGTGCGTCGTCTGCCAGGCTCTATCCTGTTTTTGTGCACCCGTTGCAAGCGACGCGCCGTTACCGAGACGGTTTCCGAGGCTCTGGATGGGGGACGGCAGGAGACGCACGATAGCTCGTAGTCGCCTCGACATCCTACTTTTGTAACGCGAAAGGCTTCCTGAGAGCGGCCATATTGGAGCCTGTGTTTACTGAGAGAGGAAACCTCCTCCTGCGTCGGTCAGTGCGGTTCAGGGTAAATTACATTACGCTGCTGGAGCGGAGGGGGAGCAGGGCCAGAGTCGGTACACTGCAGTGCAGCCATGCGGCCACGCGGCCTGCGCAGACGCTCCGTCGCCGGTGTTTACGCTCCTGAGTGACCGAGGTAAGCGAGCAGCGTTTTTATCGCAGTTGCAGTAAACAAACAAACAAACAAAAAATAAAAAGAATATGATGTGCAGGATTATGTTTTGGGGTTTGGAATTTGGAGGAAAGAACTGATTTAATTTCCCAAAACAAAGCAGGAGGATCGTTGAAGACAAGTGCTTGATGCTTTTTGATTTTGGATTCAAATAATCATTTCATTTAAAATTTTTCATTCCATGTGCCAGTGAGTGTGTGTGTTTTGCTTAAAACAAGGGACCAAAGAGTTTGAGTTGAATGAAGGAAATGCCCCCCACCCCCCACCCATCCAGCACACACAACACACACACACACACACACACACACACACACGTCTAAAGTTAGATGTGTCCAGCCATGCAGCTCACAAGTGTGACAATGGAGGCAAAACAGGAAGTCTTTTTCTTAGAGTGTGTGTTGGGAACAGATGATCAGGAAGATAAAAAAACGCCAACAAAGTGGAAACTTCCAGCGTGTGTGTGTGTGTTAAAAAAGACTCAGTTTTCCTGTATCAGAGGTGCATCACTGGACACTGCTCTGAGAGCTACAGGAAATGAACTGCAGTCTCCTAAGGCAGTGTTGTATGTGTGTGTGTGTGTGTGTGTGTTCTTGCCCTCTTTGATTCTCCCTCCAGAAATGCTCAGCAGGACTCAGTGTTAATGTTTAAACTCATGTCTCTTTCTTCCTCTGGCTGACGGTGAGCTGTTTCTTCCTCTCGCCAGCCGTCTGGTTAATGCCTCACTCGGGTTTGTGGGAACGTTTGTGCGCTCGTACGCTCGGTCGGCTCTGCCCCCGTCGGCGTCCCGCTCAAAGAGAAGGCGCGAGACAGATAGACGGGACGAAGCCGACCCAGACTGCTTATGAAACCTCTGGCGCTGCTGCTGATCTTTTTTCGGATTATCGATCCCCCCGCGTCGTCCGCCTTATCCGACGCCTCCGTTCTGTCCTGTTCCGTTCTGATCCGTCCTGCCTCCTCTGTTTGCTCTTGAACCGGGCAAGCACGGTCATGCTGGATTAACCAGCTTTCTCCATCTAATGGATCTTCTGACTTCTTGTGGCGTGAACCCGAGTAACCTTTCAGGTTTCGTTCTTTTGTAAACATTGGACTGACAATCAAATAGAGCTGCTTTTACAGGAGTTGGGATCGTACACCGCTGACTTGCTTTGCTCTACACTCTCGTTTTTTTTGTTTTTTTTTCCTCTGGATCCTTCGACTCGGTGCAGTTTTGCACTCATGACTCCATTCCATTACAGCGGTAAGTAGAACTGGTTGTTTTTAGGTATTGTACAGTACAACTGCTTTTTAATCACAGGAGGCCAATCGTGAAGTAATGGGTGGCGCCAACTTGTTTTTTTATTGCGGTATTATTAGCAATCGTGTAAATGTAAATCATTTTATTTTCATATCAATAAAACTCCGATCCTGGTGGGATAAAAGTTACAACCACACACAAGCTACCAGTTTTAAACCTCGCTGCTGGAAAATGCAGTTTGCAGATTAGTCTTAAAGTTAATCCAGTTATTGCTTTAAACTCTATTAAAGTCTATTCCCTTCATCATATTACTCATGCGTCTGCTGTATTATTGCTGTAATTCTGATGATAATCATACGCATTTATTGCCAATACGATCTGCTTATTGTCCTGCACCGACTAGGAATAAGACTGGGCATTATTCTTCAAAAGAAATCATATTATGATACTTGATTTTGATACTTGAAGAGAATTCTATACAATATATTATGGATATACAGTACACCATCTATCTCTTGAAACTCTTACTTTACTTTTACTGTACCAACCAAATCTGTTTAAATATTTTTAAAGCTTTCCAGACATCATCAGCTTGAAATCAGTGTTTGTAACCAGTTTAAGAATATAGCGTATCTCCATGAGGAGAGTGTTGTGATGCGGTTTATCACAGTGTTGTGGTTATATCATCACGTTGCCCCGCCCTGAATTCCTCGCAATTAAGAGCAACAGTAAAAGTCATTAAATTTCCGCAGAACACAGTCGGCCAGCGAACAGCCGCACGTGGAGGTGAGGAAAGTGCCGGCCAAGACGCGCTATCAGTGCTAAAAAATGTCTCGCTCAGGAGAAAAGACAAGTCAGTTTTTAGATCGAATCATATAAAAACCACTTTTCATCATTTTTAAAGCTTCTTATCTCCCGATCCAGGCTTAATTTTTTGTAAATTTGCATACACATTTATATTTTTATCAGATGAAAAGAAACACATTTGCCGAATGCAGTTTTATGTCCGTAGTGTCTGTAACTTTTTTATTTTTTATTTAAATCTTTCAAAGATCTCAACTGTCATTCAGATGAAACTTTGCCAGTTTAGATCTCACATAAAAAGACATTAAACCTAAAAAAAAAAATGTTTTATACTGAAATGTTAAATTGTTAGGATATTGCAACATGACTTTGACATGGTTACGGACACTACAGATTTTTTGCTTTTAAAGCAACATTTTTAATACAGGTCATACGCTTCTAGAAACTTGGACTGATTTTAGTATCAACACGTGATATGTGAAAATATGAATAATTTGCATTTTAAATAATTATTGTTTGAAGTGAGACAGTATAAACCTGAAAAATTTTCATTTTAAAATCATCCCTTTAAAACGGCTAAAGTTAGCAACTTGAAATTGGTAGGAAAGTAAGATCGGTCACTTCCATGTTGCATAAACTTCAGAAGTCGCTTCTTTGGCCGCACATTTTCTATATTTTATCGATAACATAAAAAAAATAATAAATCAGCACCGAGAACAGAGAAGTAAAAATAGAGCAAGCATCAGGTCTGAGCTTCAGGATTAATCCTGGGTCCTGTTGCGTTGTGTAAGATAGAGTATGGCTTCTAGCCGCTGTGTTTACGTGGCTCGAGACTGAAATGCTTTCGCGCGTTAGAGATTTTTAGTTGTGAGGGTGTTAGCATCACGCTGTTAATCACTTCAGCTCAGTTAACAGTGATGTCCGCACGTCAGAGCGTTCCGCGTCGGAGTGAAAAACACACAATGACGTTACCAACTAATCAACACTCAAACCCGTTAGTGCTGACTCGTGTATAGAGATGATGGACATTTTACGTGTGTGTGTGTGTGTGTGTGTGTTATGGTTAATGATGTTTAATCTTTCTGATCAGTCTTGGTACTTCGATGCGATATTGAGGTTTTTGTCTCCTTTTAAATGCGAGCTAAACCGGGTTGTTGCAGAGCGCTCGGAGAGCTAACCGCGTTATCCTTTTGACCTTTTGGCCTCGATGCTGAGCTGTTAAGGGCTTGTCTTGTCTTCATGAATAAGCGGATTGATGCTGGGTGTTCTTACAGGGATGGACCACGCAGCTGTTCAAGCTGTTCCCAAGGTCATCCTGCTCGACATGGAGCCCATCCCTTCTTTCACAAACACACACAAATCTCTGCCTTGGCTTTTCTTGTGTTTTTTTGCTTGATAGGTAGGGAGATTTCCATTTCCCTGATGAAAACTGAACATAAATCACTCTGGCGCGCGTCGGGGCGGTGGGATCGCTGAGGAATTCAAGTTTTGCGAGGGAGTGGAGTGACGGCTTCATCCAAAATTTTTATTCCCAGCTCCGTGTGTTCCTGATCTACACTCATCATCCCGGCCACAAAAATGGCGCTTATGCAGACGTGGTTATTCTTTTTGTTCCTCATTATTTTTGTGCAGAATTATGAACGTTCAAGCCTGAGTAGCTGAGCGGTGGGTTTACGTTATAACAGCTGTATTCAACTGTTTCCTAATCAGCAACTTTTTCCTTTTCTCTGTTTTAAAACTTCTGAAAAACCTACAGGGGTACCTCGGCATATAAACGGCAGAAATTTTGCACGAAATCAGGAGCATTCTCTGTATACAAGTGAACAAATCGAGCTGAAGCAAACGCCGGCTAAGTTGCGCGTACGTTTGGGAGACGCATAAAATTAGTTTGCGTCAGTGGGAAGCCAAGCAAAGCAGGTTTCCTTTTTTCTTTTTCCATTTTGCATTTTGTGTAAGCTTAAGTGAAGACAGCACCGCGGGACTCAAGAATGTTAGCAAGAAGAAAAGGGAGCCGCTTTCAGTTTGGGTTTTAAAGCAGCCAGTGCCAAGAGGAATCATAAACTAAGGTTAAGTCATGTTTAACGTCTATTTATTTTACATTTTACTTTATTTACATGTCTTTTCTAAATGATTTAATTGTTTTTATATGCAAAATTATGATTATGGTGTTGGAAATTGGTAACTTTGGTAATATTTTTGTGTGGCTGGAACGGATTATCTGCAGTTACATTATTTCCTATGGGAAAATGCGTTTCACAATACAGAATTTTCACCGTAGGAACTCGCCTGAGGAACGAATTAAATTGGTATTCAGACGTACCGCTGTACTCGTATTACTAAGAAACTACGACGTATTACTTAGAAGCTAAGCTCTATCCTTCAGACTTGGTCAAAAAAACTTTACATTAGCCCTGACACTGGAGACTCCTTCCAGAACTGTTAACTTTGTCGTCTAGTTAGCATTAAAGTTTAAGATCCGCGTATCTAATGACCGGGTTTTCAGCTCGAAGCCGCGTTGTATCTGAACAGTTGAGGCCCAAGCACCCAACAGTGGCACCCCGGGGATCCTGCGGCTCGAACTGGGCCCAACATCTTACCCACTGGTGATGCTCTCTTCATGCAATGGAAGATGCAGTAAGGCTAACAAGGCGACTAAGAAATCTGATTACTGACTTAAAAAACAGAATATTAAAACCACATCAGCTTCAATTATCTATCAATCCAATCAATCAATTAGTCATTCAATCAGTTAAGCAATAAACCCCAGGTCTCTGGTCCATAATCAATTTCCCAAACAGGACTCGAAGGCCAGTATCTCTCTCTGCTCAGGAAGCCTTGTTGATTTTATCTGATCGTCCTCAATCCATTAATCCGTGTTTCCGTGTTTATTTAAAAGACAAAAGGAAATAAAAACCACACGGCTCGTCTCAGGGCCGCCGCGGACGGCAGAGAAAGTCACCAAGACATTCAGGAAGTCAGTATTCACAGAGACGCACTGCGTACTCGTGTGTGTGTGTGTGTGTGTGTGTGTGTGTGTGACCCAGCTCTTAGCTGCTTGGCAACATCAGGACCACACACACACACTCACTCACACACGCCTCTTCCACTTCAGGGTGTGTTTGGAATTAGATTAGATTCAGTTCTAGTCTCTAGTCCACTTGGATTTCTGTGATTTTCTGTATATTTTTAAGGGATCGTAATAAGATAAGTGATGAGGAGAGAGAGAGCGAGTGAACACAGCCGTGAGGTAGAAGCAGTGGAATACAGAGAGCATGATTTTTTGATTAACATTTTTGATTAACATATTATTTAATAAAAGATGGAGAAAAGAATAGATACATTTTTTTGTGCCAATAAACGTATGGACATGCTGACTCCAAAATCTCCTTTTAAATTGTTTATTATGTTTATAATGGAGCTGGAAAGGGTGCAACGTGCTTGAAAAGCCCCTGCTCAAGCGAGTCAATCACGAACCGCGAGCGCTTATTAGCCTCGTTAGAAGCCGCGCGTGCCTCTGCCGCTGTGCTCGCGACAGGTCCAAACTTGGAAAACGTTAAAATCTCACCGTTTCTTTATAATTCTACAGGTGGCGCACTCGCACCCGAGTGCTAGGAGAGAATTATTTGCTAATTTTGTTTAGAAATAATAATTACGGTCGATGACGGAGATGTGTGCTGCCCTTAAAATTGTAACAAAATGTAATATAGAGAAATGATGGATGTTTATAACATCGTGATACAGAATCGCTGCGTGAATCGAATCGGCGTCGCTGCGATATCGAATCAGGTGATACAGGTCTCTGTTTTGCACGTTGCTTTTGTCCTAGAAATCAATAAGTGCTACGGGAGGTCGGAGGTTAAGTCATTTAGAGATGGATGTTGATTGTTTTCGAGGTTGGTGCAACAGCACTGAAGTAGTGTGTGCGTGTTTTTTTTTTTTTTTTTTTATAGATTGTAACATGTTGTTCTAAAAACCTGGCTGGAAAATAGTGTGTGCCAGAGTAAACAAATAACAATGTAGTCACAGAATCCTGGTGTGTGTGTGTGTGGGGTGATTGCGGGATAAGTGTCCTTCCCCCCAACCAAAAAAAAAAAAAGATCCTTGTAAACTCTGAGTCCGCTCTTTCCTGGTAGGTCAACAAGTGGGGACTTGGATGGAACTCGGTCAGTTCTGGTAAGAGATAATCTGGAGAGAAAGAAACGTCAGGAATGTTGTGTTGGAGCGGAGAACTGGCGGGCTGTGGAGACCGGAGTGACGAGATGAAAATACTTCACATTTCTGTGGTTTGTGTTGTTCGAAACGAGCTTTCAGATACTTACTGTAGGTAAGGGAAGTATTCAAGTAGAATACGTGTGTGAGTGTGTATGTGTGTGTTTGCATGCACAGGCCATGTGTTCGCACGTTTTTGCAGGTGTTTGCCTGGTCAGTGATCGTATCCTGTTCTCGTGTCTTCTACATTACCCACAATGCTGTTCAGTCTGCATTAGGAGTGAATCCTTGCTTCGTGTCCACCTAAAACAGACACTGAAGCAGCCAGGATTTATTCTTTCGGTCTTTCCGTCTCATTTCCGTCCGCTTGAGCTGGCCGAGCCGCGTCTCCGCTGAGATGATGAGAGACGCTCCGTTTTGCAGTCCAGATCGCGCTGCATGCATGTGTTTAACTTGTTTACATGACCGTGATTCCAGATGCTGTATCAGTCTCACGGACGCACGCACGGGAAAAAAAAATGATGAAGCAGTTCACCAATCAGACGAGAGATTGGCGAATGATTCCGTCGTCCACCTCCATCGCTTCTCTCATCTCTCTCCCTCATTCACGCCGTTCCCATATTAGCGCGCGCTCGACATCACAACGCTGGCTCGCTCAATTCCAGCCAATCAGAGACCAGAGGAGGGACAGAACTGACCAATGAGAGTCTGGGGGACGAGTACCTTATAATGATCTGATGGCTGATTTTGATGCTCTCTGTGTCCCTCGCTGTGTGTGCATCAAACCCCGTTATATTTTCTTCTGTTCTTGTGTTTAGCAGAGAGCATACGGAGGAGTCGGTCATAGAATTGTTATTATTGCTGAGAAAATTCCTAACAAACTTTACGTAATGCTAATACAAAGAATAATCATAAACTAAATGCACCTCCAGGGTCCGGGTTCGATTCCCGCTTCAGGTTTCTAAAATAATCGTTACAAGACGTGAAGGTCCTGTGTGGATGGCATTATGGTGGAGAAATGAGAATTGTGTGAGAGACTCGTGACCTCATGGAGTAAAATCGCGGTTCGTGTGATAGCATGCATCGTGTCGCCCTAACCGTAACTCTGCTCACCGCTAAGGATTCGTTATTTGAAGGGAAAGGAGTTGCTCAAGCGTTTTTTTTGGGGGGGGGGGAATAAATGTGTGTTTTTTTGGGGGGTTGTGATTTCCTTTAAGTAGGAACTGTGAGGTCATGATTACTCCACACAGGAAGCCGTTACAGGCAGGAAACCCTTCATATCAGGTCTGTGCATTGAAACCGCCGTCCCCTGGGTAAAGCCACACACTCCTTAGACCTCTAACACACGTCCCTGCTGTCCGGCGGCTGTTGCACTTTCAGAGGTACACCAACAGGTAATGCTGCTCTTTCTATCTTCTGTTTAATAAGAACCCAGGCAGCTTGCTTTCTTTCTTTCTTTTTTTTACCCCATCTTTCTCCTCCATGGTAACGTATTGATTGATAGTTTTTTGTTCGTTTCTCCCTCCTACTCTCTGTTGGACCCGTGAAAGTGTTGCGTGGCTGCCAAGGCGTACGGAGAGCAGGCCGGGTCAGTCGTTCTCTCTGCTGCTCTAATTTAATAACCTCCAAGGACCGGAGCGAGCCTGAGGCTCAGTACATCATGCTTTGTCACTGTTTATGCGCTGCTTCCAGCATGGCCTGTTTTTACTCCCGAGCGTGGGAGTGTGGAGCGCGCGCCAGGGACGGGTGATGACCCGAGAACAGAACGGCAAGCGCAGTACGGCTGTACGGTCTATAAAGTCGATGCTTAAACGGCAACGGAGCTGTGTCATGGAAAGATAATGTCTGTACGTTTCAGGAAAGAGATATACACGGAGATATTCCTCCGCGCGGACGAGAACGAAGGATTCATGGTTCCAGTTATCGCAAACGCTTGATGTCGCGCAGTTATTACTGTCAGGGGTGGCACAACCAGGGGGCAATAACTTTTTCACATAGGATACTCAGGCAGGTTTGGACAGCATGTTTTTTCCCCTTAATAAATGAAATCATAATTTGAAAACTTGAAAGCATTTTGTATTTACTCGGGTTATCTTTGTGTAATATTAGAATTAGTTTGATGATCTGAATCATTTACGCGTGACGGATATGTTAAAAAGATGTAAAATAAATCAGGAAGGGGCAAATACTTTTTCACAGAACTCTATGTACATTACAGAAGCTCACAAAGGTTTGCAACATGTTTTGAGAAACGTTACATAGTTTTACAGTTTATAGTTTCGGTGTAGCTCGTATTAACCGTTTCGACTACCAGATATTTAAATTATCGATTATTGAAACGATTAATCGAGTAATCCGATTATAAATGACTGATTTACTCAACCGCTCTTAATAAACTATCCGCTTTTATTTTGTTTAGCTCGAGACTCCGCGCGACCTTGAATATCGGATAAAGCGGTCTAGACGATGAGTTAATAAGGTGTTCTCCACCTACGTGATGTCACAGGTCATGTGCGAATTAAGCGTGATGACATCATCAGCTAATCGACAATTAAATCAGTTGCTAACTAATTGATCGGTTTTAGTCAATTAATGGCGATTAATCGTTGCACCCCTGCTCATTAATTTCAACTGATTTATCAAATAAAGAATAAAACCCCAAATTGGTAAAGATCATATGATCAAAGACACGTCATACATTTTATACACGTGTAGTAATGTTTAACGTTTAATACTTTTTAAGTTCCTGTTATCCGTCCCGGTGTAACGGCTTTAACTCGTTCCAGCAGTAATTAATAAGAGGATTTATCTCGTGTGTTTATTCCAAGCATGACGAGCCTGGGAGTGTTTTTGTGGTTTGTGTCGGAGGGAATTCGTCCTCGCAGGCTTGCGCTCCAACTGACCGTGAGACGCAGAAGAAACCCCCCCCCCCGGGTACAGAACCTGCTCATGTTCCCTCCCGCTCGCCGTTTGGTTTGGAGGTGTCTGTGTCCGTGTCCTCCGTCGCAGGTGTTTCTGCTTCTCGTTCGAGGGGGACAGATTTGAGATTGTAATTTAAGGCCATGGAGAGTTTTTGAAGGACATCAAGAAACGACTGGAAGATAAGTCTTTATACGCTCCAGGGCCGCGCTGAGAACAGGCTGAGACGAGGACAAGGCCGACCGCGGAGCTGAACTCCTACTTTTTTTTTTTCATAACATTTTCAAGGTCAAACAGCTCTCGCGCCATTTCTCTCTTTCTCTGATTTTGTCTGTCTTTTTTTTTTTCTTTCGCTTTCTCTCTTTTACTCTGTCTCTTCTCTCTGTTGCCTCACTTTCTTCTTTTCTGGACGTACTTTCTGCTCTCTCTCTCTCTCTCTCGTTCTTGTTCTCCCTCAAGGTTTGAGATTTGATGTGCTTTATTGTCATGACAAATATTAACATTCGTAAATATGCCAAAGCTCTGAAGAAACATAACAGAAATGGATAGATAAAAAAGGAAAAAAAGTAGTAATCATAAAAGCTAAAAAAGGGCAAGAAAGATAAAATTCTCTCTCTCTGCCTTTTTTGTTTCTGTCTTTCTCTGTCTCTCCTTCTGTTTCTTGCTCTTTATCTGCTGTTGCCTTTCTGCTTTCTCTCCCCATGACCTCTCTCTTTTTCTCTCTCTCTCTCTCTCTCTCTCTTTCTCTTTCTGTCTGTCTGTCCTCAGCAGTCCATAAGTGTTTTTTTTTCTTTCTTGCTCCTGATACACACAGTGCTGTTTGGACATTCAGTGCTCAAGGCCAAAGCTGGCGCTGCGAAAACACGACAGCTTTTTAAAGCGAACATGCGAGAGCGAGATGGACAAGCCTGCAGACTGCAGAGAAAGAGAGAGGACCCGCCCTGCTGACGCTCCGTCACCGTGACCTTTCCAAAGCCGAACCATTTCGTTTGCGCATCTGCCTCCGTCACGCCGTCGCGCTCGCCGTCTTCGGACGTGTGAAAAGCGGACGTAAAAATAGGCACAGATGTAAAAACCCCTGCCTTTTCCCCCTCTTACTTTTAACCGAAAACAAAGGCCGATTATTCCGGCTGTCGGCGGCGAACACAGAGGCGCTTTTGTGGCCCTTCGTTGCGCGTTCCCCTTCTTTCGCCATGCACCTCGTCAACTCGGCCTCGGTGGCCAAAAACTCTGACGCCGTGGAGCCGGATTCTTTTAAGAGCATCATTGTTCCTCCTCCGGCTCGGGGGCTTTCTGCACCGCTGGCTGGCAGGGGAGATTTTAGAGATAGTGCCATGGGGGAGGCGTTCAGATCATGATGATGACGATGACTTATATGATGATGGTGATGATGACGATGATGAGATCCTAGAATTGTTGCGCCGGTTGACGACAGCGCTGGGAATCTCGAGGCCACGCTCGGCTCTATAGTGATTCAGAAACAGATTAAATAATCGTTACACATTTCATTCTTTTAGCCTTCGTGGATTTTTTTCCTTCTTTTTTTTCAAATTGGTACTTTAAAAAGACTTTGTGTGAAAGTGTGTTTGTGTGTGTGTGTGTGTGTGTTGCACTAGGTTGTGTATGGACTTGTCAGTTTTGTTTTTGTTTCTTTTTTGTGTTTTGTGTCTTTTTTTTCCATCCATGAACAGAAGTGTGTGATCAGCTGAGTGCCAGAAGGGAGCAGAGTGTGTATGTGTATGTGCGTGTGTGTGTGTGTGTGTTTTTGACTGTGTGCAGGTTCAGCATGCTTCAAAGCCACAGGGAAATGAGATGGTTAGCCACGGTCTGTGGATGAGAAGCACTTGAGGAGAAAAGCTTGTTTTTTTTTTTTTCTGTGTGTGTGTGTGTGGGAGGAAACACACTATCCTATTCTGAGTGAACTGAGATTTGGAGAATAACTCGCACATCTTGCTTCTCTTTGCGCTTCAGCAGTTAGTTCCGAATGTACGGGTGTAAACCGTCCTCCGCGGGTTTCTGTACCCGAGTGAACGCGTGCCTCATCACACCGCGGCCTTTAAGCTTACCTGACTGCTTTCCGTTCCCGTTAAGAGCGGTATATATTTGCGTTGCGGCTCTGAGTGCTGCTAAGTGGAGCCGCGCGTTCGATTTCCGCTTTACATTAGCCGAGCCATTAGCGCTGAGGCCAGAATACGACGATGTACAGTATATAGACACACACACACACACACACACACACGCCATAGGAGTCACTAAACAAGAAAAACTGCAGCAGGAGGAGTTAAAGAACTTAGGAACAGACAATGGGGCAACACCGCTGACCGAGCAAACAGCGTTTAGCTTCAGTAGAGCCGCGATGCAGCTGATCTGATTAATCTTAAGCAGCTCTATTTCTTACAGAATTACAATATTAAAAAGTTCAGAATTCATTTCTAAACATTAAAATGCCATGTAACATGTGGTCTTGATAGTTTAACTGTACCGTCAATAAACTTTTTTTTTGTTCCGCTCATCTCTCCAGTCCAGTAGGTGGCGCTTTTGCGCCTTCCAATCAGCTGTAAATTTAAACCGCGAGAAAGAATTGCTAAACGTGCCATAAAACATTAACCGTTAATCAATTAATGACCGCTAAGAATTTAAAGGTTTGTTTTTCACTAATAACGCTAGCTTAGCTCTCCTGACTAGCCGGCTAGTCGTGCTCCAGCATGCTTCCTAATAATAAACGAATTTTTTTTTTTTTTTTTGGTCTTTTGATCAGAAATAAAATAAAATGTTGCATTCTCAATAAAAAGATCCCCAACACGTCTACATACACAAATTTTGGCTACAGTTCCAGTAATCAAAATATTACAATGCAGCTAAAGACATCATAATAAACAGAATGAGCAGCTCACCTCTTATATCTTCCAGTCGGAGTCGTTCGTTCTTTTAAATCTGTTGCACCGCATAGCGTCGATGGGAGTCACGTGACAAAAAAACTAACGACTCAGGACTGAAAAAAGACTTAAAGGTAACTACTCATTTCTGTTTCCTGTACATAACCCACGGAGGTTTTGCGATGATTTGCGTCTGTGCGCCCAGTAAAAAATAAACAAATCACTCTCCGAGATACTCGTTCATCGGAGTCTCGTTAAAGACTCGTTCAAAAAGGACGAATCGTTCATGAACGAACCCTCACTAGCTCCTATTTCAGTTTGGGTTCATTAGCAACCCTGTACACATTTCACACTTTTCAGCTTGACCTTTTCTATTGTTGTATATATTTTTTCTTTTATTCTCTTTGAATATTTTTAATTATTATTATTAATTGATTTATTCTTGCAGAGATCCCGCCCTTCTTCTTTTCAGGTCACAGGAGGTCGTATAAGCATTTCCCTGCATACAAAAAAAACAATTGTAATTTTATTTATTTAAGTATTTTTTTTAATATGGACTGTCAATTTAAAAAGCACTTTGGAATATTTTTTTTTTGGGCAGCATGGCGGCCTACTGGTTAGCACGGTGTCCTCACGCTTTAAAGGTCGAGGGTTCGATTCAGACCTCGGGGTCTGTGTGTGTGTGTGTGTGTGTGTGTGTGTGTGTGTTCTCGCCATGTTTGGTGGGTTTCCTCCGCATACTCCGGTTTCCTCCAACAGTCCAAGACATGCAGATTAGGTTACGTGTGTGTGTGTGTGTGTGTGTGTGTGTGTGTGTGCGCGCACTCTGCAATAGATTGGGTGTTACCTTGCCATGCCTCCTGTACAGGAGTGAGTAAGATGTATTTTTTTTCTTTTTTCTTTCTTTCTTTCTTTCTTTCTTTTCTCCCCCTAAGTATATCATCCGTTATTTATTTTGACAGAATCCCTCTGCTGCTTGAAATTAATCCAGTGTTTACATGTGTGCGTGTATGTTTTTTTTTTTTTCCTTCCCACAACGTAATTGCATCCCTAAAGTCAGCAGAAGACTTTCCCAACTTGTGCAAACTCGGTGACGCTGCAACTCCGTGTTTCCAGGCGGTTTGGCTTTGTTCGGCTGCCTGATCTGCAGCGGAGGTATTTATACGGTGCAGAAGAGAGGAGGAGGAGGAGGATGAACAGGCGGGTGGCAGGTGCGACCCAGCCCAGGACTTTGCCCCGACATGTCACACACACAGCACATACTCGCCGCACAAAAGGCATCCCGACACGCCCTCCCCGTGTGTGTGTGTGTGAGAGAGAGAGAGAGAGAGAGAGAGAGCGCGAGACACTGAAAGTGAGCTAAGGACTCAAATCCAAGGCGCCTAATGCAATTCCTCATTACAATTTCATTTCTGAAACCCGATCCCGTTTGTAACATTTCCTCACACTCACTGCTGATTTATAGTGATTTATTCATTTATTTTTTCTCGTTTATTTTTTTTTGTTACAGAATGCGTCATTTAGCACATGTTTTTTTTGTGTTTTTTTGCTCTTATTAGGACAATCTGTTGCTCAGCCCTACCGTGTCGCTTCTTATAGACGTGCAGAGTTTGGTTATGCTCGGCAACGGCCCTCTGAGGACGTCCCTGAGTGGGTATAGGGTGTGTGTGCGCGCGCGAGTTAACTCGGATCTTTATGTGTGCGAGAATCGTACAGAGCCGAGAGCAGCAGGTGCGGGGAATCGAGAGATCGATTGAGCTGAGAGAGAGGAAAGGGATGAGGTCATACACTCTGGGAATGTGCTAGCAGGGGGAGGTGTGTGTGTGTGTGTGTGTGTGTGTGTGTGTGTGTGTGTGTGTGTGTGTGTGTGTGTGTGTGTGTTAATGCCCTGACAGTCTAGTTCTGTTATTAGGAATATGTCGTCATGCTTCTGGTCGTTGACCCCCGTGGCCGCGCTCCTCTTTTATCTGCAGTAATCGGCTTCTTCTTCCCCCGATAATGAGAGCCGCGCTCTCCGCGTCCACGCAATCGCACAACGCGATAAACACCGCGGCAGGTCGCGGTACTGCATGTTTGCCTTTTTTTTAAGGCTTTATTCCTTTTAATGAAGTTCTCGTTCACTCAGAGCCCGTTTAAACTTCGCAGCGTTCATGACGTCAATGCCTTAAAATATAATCAGCAGATTTTTACCATCCGCCAGCCGTTACGTAACTCTGCTTGTTGTGTAACTGCAGTCAGGGCTGGGCGATACGTTCTGTAAGGAGACGGAAGATAAAACAGTACTGTTTATATTCATGTTGCATTACATAATGTCTTTAATGCATGGAGATGGGCCAGGGTTCGTATTTCTCCTCTCTCACTCTCCACTCAGCCACGCCCTCACTGTCCCTCTGTGTCTCCACTCGGGCCCGCCCCCCTCTCTTCCTCTGTGTGTGATACACACCCTGGCTCGGCCCTGCCCTGTCCGATCGGCCCCGCCCTCATTATCCCGCTGTGTCTCCGATCAGCCCCGCCCTTTTTTTTATCCTTTTGTTTCTTCGCTCCGCCCCGCCCTCATTCTTCCTCTGTGTCGCCAATCAACCGCCTCCCTCCCTCTTTGCTTCTCCACCCAGCCCCGCCCTCACTCCTCCACCAAGTTTATAATCGCACTAGGCATTACGTTCAAAAGTCAAAAAGTCATGTCCTTCAGCTCGGAATCTTCAGCGCCGTAAACTGCAATGTGTTATAGTATAGTTTGTGCTGCGAAGCCTCAGAGTTCTAAGACACTCTTTC